>NW_027279781.1:0-135000 GCF_046629955.1 Centroberyx affinis
CAGTCAGCCTGCCACATACATAGTGAGATAGTAATTCCTGCAGCTGTACATATTTGTATTTACCTTCACAGACGACACCAGCATCCTCTTGGTGACCACAGTTGTGGGATCCGAACCCTCGGTGGCTGCACTCTGTGAGCTTCGATTCTCCGCCTGAGCACCTGACATCATCCAGCCAGATGGGCCCTCTGCCCTGTCCAAAACGTGCATTCTGTGGCGCTGACAGGACCCTGCCGCAACCCAGCTGTCTACACACCACCTGGGCATCAACCAGATCCCAGTCATCATCACACACCGTCCCCCACTGTCCACGGTGGAAGATCTCCACTCTGCCAGAGCAGGAGCTGTTCCCTCCATCGGCCAGGCGGACCTGCCCCTCAGCTGCTGTGCTGTTGTCTGCTGGTGTTGTGCTGCTGGGGCCGGCTATCACCTGAGTGGTGGCGGCGACTGTTGGCGGTGCGTCTGTAGTAACTGTGGTGTTGCCTGCTGGTCGAACCGAAAGAAAAATCTCTGTGAACCCACAAGCCATCGGCAGGCCCCACTGCCACCAAAATTAACAAAGAAATGCCCCGTCTCTCCACAGTAGTTCTTCCTGATTATTTTGTGCATAGGTGCCGGTTTCTCTAAACTCTATTTAGTAATGATGTTCTTAACACAATCTATTCTTTTTACTGTAAATTTGGCTTATTGTGCTGCAAGATGATGTCCACTCTGTGTGGTTTAAATGAATGCTCACAGATAAAGTAAATTCACCAGTTATACGTGAGCAATAACAACTATAGTGTACTTAAAGAATGCAGACACATTTACCTTCACAGATCACAGCAGCGTCTTCATTGTGACCACAGTTGTGGGACCCAAACCCTTGATGTCTACAATCTGTTATCGATGGCTCATTTCCTGAACAGTCAACATCATCCAACCAGATCGGTCCACTGCCCTGGCCAAAATGTGCCATAGATGGTGCTGACAGCGCCCTGCCGCAGCCCAACTGTCTACACACCACCTGGGCATCATTCAGGTCCCAGGCATCGTCACACACCGTCCCCCACTGGCCGACATGGTAGACCTCCACTCTGCCAGAACAGCGGTCATCAGAATAACTGTTGACCAGCCTCACTGGAGAACCGGCTGACAGAGAAAAACAAACGCAATGTTGTTGATAGGAGACACAGGTTAAAGATGGACTTCATCAAGATGATGACATCATTGAAAAACTACATTGGACAGCTTCTGCTCACAGATGAGGACAATAACAATTTAGTACAGTCTGCAGACAGCAATGTATGGTGCAGACTAGAGTAATCATGCTTCTATAACAGGTGGCAAAGAAAATCCTTTCAACTAGAAGATATGCAACAGTCAGCTTGTCACAGGCATAATGAGACAGTAATTCCTACAGCTGTACATATTTGTATTTACCTTCACAGACGACACCAGCATCCTCTTGGTGACCACAGTTGTGGGATCCGAACCCTCGGTGGCTGCACTCTGTGAGCTTCGATTCTCCGCCTGAGCACCTGACATCATCCAGCCAGATGGGCCCTCTGCCCTGTCCAAAACGTGCATTCTGTGGCGCTGACAGGACCCTGCCGCAGCCCAGCTGTCTACACACCACCTGGGCATCAACCAGATCCCAGTCATCATCACACACCGTCCCCCACTGTCCACGGTGGAAGATCTCCACTCTGCCAGAGCAGGAGCTGTTCCCTCCATCGGCCAGGCGGACCTGCCCCTCAGCTGCTGTGCTGTTGTCTGCTGGTGTTGTGCTGCTGGGGCCGGCTATCACCTGAGTGGTGGCGGCGACTGTTGGCGGTGCGTCTGTAGTAACTGTGGTGTTGCCTGCTGGTCGAACCGAAAGAAAAATCTCTGTGAACCCACAAGGCATCGGCAGGCCCCACTGCCACCAAAATTAACAAGGAAATGCCCCGTTTCTCCACAGTAGTTCTTCCTGATTATTTTGTGCATAGGTGCCACTTTCTCTGAACTCCATCTAGTAATGATGTTCTTAACACAATCTATTCTTTTTACTGTAAATTTGGCTTATTGTGCTGCAAGATGATGTCCACTCTGTGTGGTTTAAATGAATGCTCACAGATAAAGTAAATTCACCAGTTATACGTGAGCAATAACAACTATAGTGTACTTAAAGAATGCAGACACATTTACCTTCACAGATCACAGCAGCGTCTTCAGTGTGACCACAGTTGTGGGACCCAAACCCTTGATGTCTACAGTCTGTTATCGATGGCTCATTTCCTGAACAGTCAACATCATCCAACCAGATCGGTCCACTGCCCTGGCCAAAATGTGCCATAGATGGTGCTGACAGCGCCCTGCCGCAGTCCAGCTGTCTACACACCACCTGGGCATCATTCAGGTCCCAGGCATCGTCACACACCGTCCCCCACTGGCCGACATGGTAGACCTCCACTCTGCCAGAACAGCGGTGGTCAGAATTACCGTTGACCAGCCTCACTGGAGAACCAGCTGACAGAGAAAAACATTAAACACAATGTTGTTGATAGGAGAGACAGGTTGAAGATGGACTTCATCAAGATGATGACATCATTGAAAAATTACATCGGACAGCTTCCTGCTTGCAAATGGCAACGACCATTTGATGCATTCTGCAGATAGGAATGTATGGTATAGAGCAATCCAAATTCTATAAAAGGTGGAAAAGAAAATCCTTTCAGCTAGAAGTTATGCAACAGTTAGCTTGTCACATAAATACATCAGTTCCGGTAGCTGTACATATTTGTATTTACCTTCACAGACGACACCAGCATCCTCTTGGTGACCACAGTTGTGGGATCCGAACCCTCGGTGGCTGCACTCTGTGAGCTTCGATTCTCCGCCTGAGCACCTGACATCATCCAGCCAGATGGGCCCTCTGCCCTGTCCAAAACGTGCATTCTGTGGCGCTGACAGGACCCTGCCGCAACCCAGCTGTCTACACACCACCTGGGCATCAACCAGATCCCAGTCATCATCACACACCGTCCCCCACTGTCCACGGTGGAAGATCTCCACTCTGCCAGAGCAGGAGCTGTTCCCTCCATCGGCCAGGCGGACCTGCCCCTCAGCTGCTGTGCTGTTGTCTGCTGGTGTTGTGCTGCTGGGGCCGGCTATCACCTGAGTGGTGGCGGCGACTGTTGGCGGTGCGTCTGTAGTAACTGTGGTGTTGCCTGCTGGTCGAACCGAAAGAAAAATCTCTGTGAACCCACAAGGCATCGGCAGGCCCCACTGCCACCAAAATTAACAAGGAAATGCCCCGTTTCTCCACAGTAGTTCTTCCTGATTATTTTGTGCATAGGTGCCACTTTCTCTGAACTCCATCTAGTAATGATGTTCTTAACACAATCTATTCTTTTTACTGTAAATTTGGCTTATTGTGCTGCAAGATGATGTCCACTCTGTGTGGTTTAAATGAATGCTCACAGATAAAGTAAATTCACCAGTTATACGTGAGCAATAACAACTATAGTGTACTTAAAGAATGCAGACACATTTACCTTCACAGATCACAGCAGCGTCTTCAGTGTGACCACAGTTGTGGGACCCAAACCCTTGATGTCTACAGTCTGTTATCGATGGCTCATTTCCTGAACAGTCAACATCATCCAACCAGATCGGTCCACTGCCCTGGCCAAAATGTGCCATAGATGGTGCTGACAGCGCCCTGCCGCAGTCCAGCTGTCTACACACCACCTGGGCATCATTCAGGTCCCAGGCATCGTCACACACCGTCCCCCACTGGCCGACATGGTAGACCTCCACTCTGCCAGAACAGCGGTGGTCAGAATTACCGTTGACCAGCCTCACTGGAGAACCAGCTGACAGAGAAAAACATTAAACACAATGTTGTTGATAGGAGAGACAGGTTGAAGATGGACTTCATCAAGATGATGACATCATTGAAAAATTACATCGGACAGCTTCCTGCTTGCAAATGGCAACGACCATTTGATGCATTCTGCAGATAGGAATGTATGGTATAGAGCAATCCAAATTCTATAAAAGGTGGAAAAGAAAATCCTTTCAGCTAGAAGTTATGCAACAGTTAGCTTGTCACATAAATACATCAGTTCCGGTAGCTGTACATATTTGTATTTACCTTCACAGACGACACCAGCATCCTCTTGGTGACCACAGTTGTGGGATCCGAACCCTCGGTGGCTGCACTCTGTGAGCTTCGATTCTCCGCCTGAGCACCTGACATCATCCAGCCAGATGGGCCCTCTGCCCTGTCCAAAACGTGCATTCTGTGGCGCTGACAGGACCCTGCCGCAACCCAGCTGTCTACACACCACCTGGGCATCAACCAGATCCCAGTCATCATCACACACCGTCCCCCACTGTCCACGGTGGAAGATCTCCACTCTGCCAGAGCAGGAGCTGTTCCCTCCATCGGCCAGGCGGACCTGCCCCTCAGCTGCTGTGCTGTTGTCTGCTGGTGTTGTGCTGCTGGGGCCGGCTATCACCTGAGTGGTGGCGGCGACTGTTGGCGGTGCGTCTGTAGTAACTGTGGTGTTGCCTGCTGGTCGAACCGAAAGAAAAATCTCTGTGAACCCACAAGCCATCGGCAGGCCCCACTGCCACCAAAATTAACAAAGAAATGCCCCGTCTCTCCACAGTAGTTCTTCCTGATTATTTTGTGCATAGGTGCCGGTTTCTCTAAACTCTATTTAGTAATGATGTTCTTAACACAATCTATTCTTTTTACTGTAAATTTGGCTTATTGTGCTGCAAGATGATGTCCACTCTGTGTGGTTTAAATGAATGCTCACAGATAAAGTAAATTCACCAGTTATACGTGAGCAATAACAACTATAGTGTACTTAAAGAATGCAGACACATTTACCTTCACAGATCACAGCAGCGTCTTCATTGTGACCACAGTTGTGGGACCCAAACCCTTGATGTCTACAGTCTGTTATCGATGGCTCATTTCCTGAACAGTCAACATCATCCAACCAGATCGGTCCACTGCCCTGGCCAAAATGTGCCACAGATGGTGCTGACAGCGCCCTGCCGCAGCCCAGCTGTCTACACACCACCTGGGCATCATTCAGGTCCCAGGCATCGTCACACACCGTCCCCCACTGGCCGACATGGTAGACCTCCACTCTGCCAGAACAGCGGTCATCAGAATAACCGTTGACCAGCCTCACTGGAGAACCAGCTGACAGAGAAAAACATTAAACACAATGTTGTTGATAGGAGAGACAGGTTGAAGATGGACTTCATCAAGATGATGACATCATTGAAAAACTACATTGGACAGCTTCTGCTCACAGATGAGGACAATAACAATTTAGTACAGTCTGCAGACAGCAATGTATGGTGCAGACTAGAGTAATCATGCTTCTATAACAGGTGGCAAAGAAAATCCTTTCAACTAGAAGATATGCAACAGTCAGCTTGTCACAGGCATAATGAGACAGTAATTCCTACAGCTGTACATATTTGTATTTACCTTCACAGACGACACCAGCATCCTCTTGGTGACCACAGTTGTGGGATCCGAACCCTCGGTGGCTGCACTCTGTGAGCTTCGATTCTCCGCCTGAGCACCTGACATCATCCAGCCAGATGGGCCCTCTGCCCTGTCCAAAACGTGCATTCTGTGGCGCTGACAGGACCCTGCCGCAGCCCAGCTGTCTACACACCACCTGGGCATCAACCAGATCCCAGTCATCATCACACACCGTCCCCCACTGTCCACGGTGGAAGATCTCCACTCTGCCAGAGCAGGAGCTGTTCCCTCCATCGGCCAGGCGGACCTGCCCCTCAGCTGCTGTGCTGTTGTCTGCTGGCGTCTGGTGGTGTTGAGTGGTGGCAGTGGCCGATGGTCTTGAAGGAGTTGCCGTTGGAGGTCTTGTTGGAGGTCTTGTTGGAGGTGCTGTCATGTTGACTTCTATTCAAAATGAAAAACAAGCAGTGCAACATTTAATGTGTCATAGTTGACAAGTGTTCATACAGTTCAGACGGAGAACAATTTCTCCAATGGTTTTGGATATAGATATTATGTATTTTCTTGTAACATTAAAATGAATAGATGAAATTAGTATGTAAATATTTGCATTGGAGTGATACCTGCACAGTAAGCAAGAGAGCAATAGTCTGGCATCACAAGCTTGTAGACATAGTAGTTTCCATAACAGTATTTGACATGGATAGGAGTTGAGGGAAAGTAGCAGCAGTCGCCGTTCCAGTGGCCGCAGACGCTGCGTTGTACAATTTCATCTGAATGTGTGGGATGAGGGTCTCTTATCCATAGAGGAGCGTCGGTTCCACACATGTATTTATCCACACATCTCTCTGGTATATGAGCACTGGTTTGCCCCAGGAACAGGCGATACCATCCTTGCCAGTTAACATGTTGGTCACAGTGTGGGACACCATTTAATCTGTTATCTGTTGCACGCCAGGCGTCATCCAGTACGGTGTAGTGCTCACAAGGGTCTACGCAGAGGAGGGTCCCATTGACACGGGTGCAGTCCGTGCCTAATGGACAAGGCATGCCGCCACAGTGGAACTGAACAGAGCGGGGATCGGTGCCCGAGTCGTGGCTCGATCTGGCATTGGAGGGAGGCACCAGGCATTCGAAGGAGCCAGGTGTGTTCTGACAGAGCTGAGGATGGGTGCAGGGCGGGTCTGGGAGGGAGCACTCGTCAATGTCCACGCAGCCGTTCTCTGGTGACCAGCGGTAACCTTGGCGACAGCAGGAGGAGTCACTGCAGAGTTTTGTACTGTAACAGGCGAGGCCATCACCTACGAAGCCGTCCTTACAGACACAAGAGAAGGCCTGGCTGGTGAAGGTGTCGCCTCGCTCCTGTCTGACAGGCAACTCCAGGCAGCTGGCTTGGCCATGACATTCATCACAGCTGAGGACTAGTGTTTCTGTGAAAAGTGCAAGAACGGTTTGATACATGCGGTTGTGAATTTCCAGTAGTTTTTCCAGTGAAAATTGAGAAAACGAAAACATTACATGGAAGTGACATAAATGATGAGATGCTGTGCTTAATAATGGATAATGGATAATGTGTTTTAGGTATTCTATGAACACCATTATACAATTATGACAAATATACAAGAATCTTCAAATTCTCATTTGAATAGAATTGTTCAAAATAAATAAATATATCCACAGTTTGAAAGTGTGACCATGCTCTTGGAATGGAATTAAACTCATTTTGGAATATGAGGTTGTTAGCAATCTTTAAACATTTGTATATTAATATTTTTGAGAATGTTATTAGATTTATTGTTTTAAAATGAATATACAGTAAGCTAATTATTTCTTAAATGTTTCAATAAATGTATACAGCACTTTGGCTTTGCCTTTTTTGAACAAAACAAGCATCAAAGTATCCAGTTAAACTCGATTTTTGTGGTCATTATGTTATTTTGGATTTGTGTGGAGAAGCGAGGTTGGGGCTACATCTTATTAAAGTGTTTTAATGGAGGCCCATCCCCAGCTAGCACATAGAAAATGGAGGAAAAACTTCCCTAAAGAATCTGCTCAAAGCAACCCAAAGAAAATCTTCACAACACTCATGTTTTCTATTATTAATTGAAAAAGATCAGGCTGGTCTTTTAAGATGTCTAATCCAAGATGATGTCAGTTTACCTGCGGTGCTTCCTGTAACAGTCTGCATGAACAGGAGTAACAACATTCCCCCAGTCACCCTCATTATGGGCCGCATCCAGCAGATCAGACACAAACCTGCTGAAAATGGATGAAAGAGAAATCTAGACAAACTACAGCAAACTGCAAACTCAGTTGACTTGGTCAGTGAAATGACAAATGCATATTCATAAAATTGCATTTTCAAATTATGCTACCAAGCACAAATCACAATTTATTAAGAGCAGAAAATACATGAAGTTACACGACAGAGTGTTTATTCTCTGCCTCTTTACTTACCTTGCAGAGGTTGTTTAGGAATCCCCTGGTGAGTGAAACAGTTTGTTGGGGAGTCCAGCAGTGAGGGAGGATGTGAGAATTTATAAGCCTACACTGGAGTCCGAAAGACCATGTGACTATTGGTAAATGAGGGAAATCTTTCACTGATATAATAGCAAAAGAGTTACTTATTAATTAAAATAAAAAAAAAGATCTTTAGGTGATGAAATTCAAACATCACTGACAAACACAAATAGGTTATAACCGTAAATCCTGAGAACCGTAAATCCTGAGTCAATATGTTTATTTTACTACAATCAGTGTTGTTGGAGAACAATACGGCGGTCTTCAGAAGTTTGCACATTCCAGACAGAGTATCTTCTGGCTGACCCACTTGTTACCACCTTTTGTCAACAGCAATAACTAAAATGACAGAGAACATCAAACATCAAAGTTTTTCATTAACTATATGGAAGAGGTATTTGACCTAAATTCAATTATGAACTGACTATAAAAACTACTATTTTGTATTATTTATACCATTTGCAGATTCCCCTGATGTCAGTTACCCATGATAATTTAATTTAATTCAAAATTGATCATAAATCTCAAAAGATGTCATCATGCATGAATTTAATTTTGGGCATTTGTTGTGCATCTTGTTTCAGCAAGCAGTGCTGTACACCATGTGCTTGCACCATTGTTGGTTTGAATCCAGCCCATGACCTGTAATATAAGTTGGACCCCATATTTCCTGTCTTTCTCCAGTGTATTTAACTGTCTGGCTTTGCAAGAAGTAAATGTTTTTTTATCATAAGCTTCCTTGCAAAGATTGAAACAAATTGGTTAGTTTGAAATTAGGATCAACTGTCTCTTTGAATGCGCCCTGCAAGGAACAAACCTGGAAACAAAATTGCACCGTAGTAGGTGACCTTTCTCATTCTTCTCATATAGCTTACAAATGTGATTTAAAGTGTTTGATCACACTGATGTGTCATTCTAATCGTGATTTGTTGGAAACATTGTGCACCTTCCTGTAAATTTTGGCCATCATAATTCCAAACTCTAACTTCCTCTTTTATGTTTAATGATACTAGGTAAACTTGACTTGAGTTTGACTTGATGCTTTGTTCTGATACTTTGTTCTGTTCTGTTTTGCAACACTTCTTAAGAACCCTACAATGTAGTTCAAATACTTAACTTGGAGAATTCATTAATTTGGAAAAATGGAAGTCCAACTCAAATACAAAATAAAACTCCCAAACACACACAGACAATCAGGCAGAAACATAGTTTTGTCTGACAGCTCATATTGCCTACTCCTATACTTGCTCATAACATTCACAATTTAAAATAAATCTTAATAAATTAAGATGCCTGGAAATCAAACCAACTGAAAATCACACGATACACAACAGACGTTAACAGCGTAACATGGCATTTGGTGGGTGTTTTTATCTGAAGTATCTTATTTTATCATGAATATACATTTTTATCATGGCTGGCCTTAGTGAGGGTCGAAACCTTAACCCAGCACTGTTAGTGCCATTGTTATAGAGTTATAGTTATAGAGTTAGATGTAAAAAGTTAAACTTCCCCATAATTGACTATTTTGCTTGACTAAGTGCTATGAAGATTGCAGAGCTGCTGACTTGTAATGTTAAAAGCTTCATGTGAAGGATCTTGTATGTTAGTGGGAAATATGGACCATTTAAATGTCACGGGGAGGTGTGGTGAGGACCCAAACGCAGGACAGCGAGGCAGGTTGTGATCAAAACCCCAAGACTGGGTGTTTAATTGAACAGATAGCAGGTGACACAGGAAACCAAAAAACAAGTGCTCTACACAAACTGACACAAGTAACATAACACAATGATCCGACCAAGACTGACTGGGGAACAAGACTAATATACACATGGGGGGTGATTACAAATTAGACACAGCTGGGGCAGACAGGTAACATGGTACACGAAGAACTAAATGAACTAGACAGGGAAACATACAAAGAAATACAAAACCTAGACAAGGCAAAAGTCACAACCATGACATTAAAAGCATGGTCAAAGATCATCAGTTTGCCTTGTTCAGTTAAACAACAATATGGATTAGTCTTTGGCTCTTGACTTGATTACAGATTCACGGTGTGGCCGTCACTGACACTGAGTTTGACACCCTTGATTTAGTAGATAGTATGCAGTATGAACCTTTAGACAAAGCAAATGACTCTTTTCAATTGTATATTTATAAATCCATACTTCTACTACTACTACACAGCTCATGTTTAAGTTTGTAGGTTCATGAAATAAAATTCAAAACCATGAGGACTGACAGGAATAGTCTCTGGGCTAAACGGTGGCACAACCATTACATGATTTCTTCCTGTAGTTTATCATATGAGCCACATCCATACAATGTTAATACCAGCTATAAATCATATTTTATCAAGACAAAACACAGTAAAAAAATAATTTATTTTGCAGGCCCATCAGGAAGAATTAAGGCCAAGTACACACTACTTTCCAACGCAGTACCACACCATAGACCTACATGATTTAAACGTTTTCATACTACAAAAATTAAAGTCATGTGTAATGGGAGGGCATTTGTTGCAAGCTTGCTTCTCATACTTACTGCTTATATAAGATAGCTTTTTTAATGATACAATTAGTTGAGTGTTTTAATGCGCGACATCAGGTGCTTGAACGCATGTGTTCAGTCGGCTCTGGATGATGGACGACTGTTTAGCTTTAGCTGACCTCTGTTAGGCCGATGCCTGTTAAGATACCATGTGCGTACACATGGCTTGTTACAGCTCGGGGCAATGTGCACCCAGCCTTTGTGACAATAAAGAAATAGCATAACCAAAACCTTTATTTAAAGGAGGACACTGATTTCGTTGGAATGGTTGGGGATGCCAAACAATCCACAAGTACATCTTGTTACTGATCTCTCACCAGGAAGTGCACTGCTCCCAGTGCTGCAGCCTGTGGATCATTACTGATGCCGAGTGAGCTCAGAGTGATGGATGCAGCAGATAGTTGACTTCAGTTTCACAAGGACTTTATATCCATTTTTTATTTATTTTAATTATTCAACCCTATTTTATTTATTTAGTTGTTGTACATTTACATCACTGTCTTGTTTGGGTTTTATTGTATGTAAAGCACTTTGTTTTGTTTTTTTAAAAGTGCTATACAAATAAAGTTATTATTATTATTATTATTATTTTCAGACTTGCCAGCCAAGCCAGTTAACTTGTGGCATACTGAAGGGTAAAGACATGAACGTTGGACTTAAAAGAGGCCAAAATGACAGAAGGAAATGCAACGGTAACATTATGGGCACTTTATAGGTTTCAGTCCAATACCAATACAATGTAGGCTTGTGTATAATGTAGGCTGATTTGTAACCCAAATGGTTTGTTAAATACAACTGTTTACTTTGTGATAATAAAACTGGACAGAGGGAATTGTCCAGAAGGATGAGTGATCTTTTAATCACTGTACGACTTGCGCTCATTCACACTGACGTCTCATTTCTTATCACATATGACATTCAGTCCTCTACTCCAACTGCTGTGGTGATTTAGTCGTGTGTGTCCTCATGCCACAGGACTGAGTGAACGTCTTGCCACACATCTCACAGGTATACGACTTCTCCCCACTGTGAGTCCTTTGATGTACCTTCACGCACATACATTTTCCTTACATAACTCCTTGAGTCATCACCCCCCTTCTGTTTGTTCTGTCTGACATGCAGCACTTTGCAAATACACATCCTCCATTTTCAGTCTGTAAATCTGTAAAATGGGCATCTTAACCTCATCCATTAATTTGTAATGCTGAAAAACCTGAATTGTAAATTTGTTCCAATTTCTCCATGGGGACACATTAAGAAAATAATAGTTGAAGGAATTAAAAAAAAATACTACAGTACAAGCAAGTTAAAAGATGGATTTAATATGCAGTCAAAGTAATTGTAAGCTTTTATTGCTTTCTTCTTATTCTGATTGGGTAATCCAAAATGTGTGTAAAATACTAAAACAAACTACCAGAATTTAGAGTGAAAGTCCCTGTAAGACCAATAAGATTATTAATAGCAACCTAGTTATTCTGAAACTCTGAGGCTTGGTTATTATCTGTCTACAGTACCAACAAAACCATCCTTTAGTGTATCTTCATCAATGTCACATAGTGCACAGTGCAGAATAAATGGAAAAATACAATATATATAACATTTGAAAAGCACATTTTGATACCAAAAGATTTTTTTCATATCAATAACATCTTCAGTGTTGAGTTCTTCATACAATATTCAAGAGGACTTCTCTCTTTCTAAATGATCAACTAAAACATACACACAGACACGCACGCACACACACACACACACACACACACACACACACACACACACACACACACAGCCACACACACAACAATATAAACCTTTATCCAGAATGTGAACACAAATAAGGTACAAGCTCTGTGGGAGAACCAGTTACAACTCAGAGAAAAATCATTGTATAAACATGGTGATTTAGTTCAATTAGAAAAATTGCAATATTTTAACCTTTCCTTTTACCTAGATAAGTAAAACATCTGTGTTACTTGGGAGAAACCTCATAATGTTAGGTGGTATTTGGTGTACTAGTTTCATGGGTGTCAACTTCCTTCCCATCTATTCTTTATTCCTACACACTTAGATCCCTTTTCTTATTCTCTATGGCCAGATTTGCTCTGATCCCGCTCCACTATGTACTTCAGATAGAGAGATATAGTTTGTATCAGATTATTTCCTTCTCTCAAGTCTTCATTCATAAAGGACAGAAAGCTACAGAATGTCCTGATATAAGTAACAAGGAATCTGCATCTTTGACAAAAGAACAAAAACGACGCTATAACACATGATACTAGGATAGAATTTGGGCCAAGTTTTGTTGTAGTGTTGTAACTCAATGCTAAAGAGATTCCAAAATGACTTGAAATGTCAAGATTAGCAGATGCAAAGATCTTCAAAGGGCAACAATTGTTGTCAAAAAAGTATATCACTTGGTAACTGGCATCACCAAACAACTTGGTAGTCACTAAACGACTCGTTGGAGGTAGATCATCACTGTTCAGCTCCACTGTGGCCTGATTGGCCCAGAGGGAAAGTGTCAGTGATCAGTCTGTGGCTGCATTGCTTCTGTGCAGCATCAAAAATCATCAGTCCAGCTTGTGATTGGACAGTTGTCGGGTCAGTCGTTGAGGCGGGTTCCCAGCTTGATCTGCAGCGCCGCCTCCACACTGTCTGTGTGCCGGAGATCTGGCAGATCCGCTGCTAGCAGAACCTGCAGAACGGAGGGCTAAGGAGGGAAGCAAGTTAGGAAGGAAGGGCAGATAGTGATAGAAAGAGATTGGTAGGTAGACAGACAGAGAGAGAGAGAGAGAAATTGTTTAAAAAGTATGTCGGCCAATACAAATCCTCTGTACCCAGAAATGCAGTGAGAGGTAAAGGTGGTACCTGCAGTCTGGAGAAGACCAGCACCGCTCCTCGTAGTTTGAACTGCCTCAGCAGGTCGCTGAGCTCACTGACCACTGAGTAGTCTATGGTGCTGACATGATGGCAGTCCAGGACTACCGACCGTGGAGGAGAAGCTGAGGGAGCGACAGGGAGGGAAGGCCAGGGGAGAGATGTTTAGTGGAAGGAGAGGAAAGGAGGAGGAAACATGTTAGTATTTCATGTAGCAGCTACAGCCTTCAGAAACAAAGTGTCCTCAACAAAGAGAGGGGAGCAGACGAACCCTTACCCTGCAGAGCCTGAGTGTGTATGATGTGGCTGAGGTACTCTGTGGCGGGAAAACTGAGCCCACTGCCCAGCTCCATCACCAGCACGCCATGATCAGATACCTGCACACAGTCAGCACACATGGTTAAAGGGAAAAACCAACCTCGGACACACTCTTAGATATCATCAATGTGTGATTCAATGCACTCCACGAGTTATTTTCTGAGTGTTGTAATTTACTTTTTTTGTTGTACCCACTTTCCCTTAACCCGCTTTGACTATGTCTACTTCATCTAGCTTTCCTACATTTCCCAGAATGACTTTCAACAACAACCACAACAACAACAGAAGAACGGGCCTGAACTTGTTGCATTCAGCTGTGGGTTATAGGTGTAGGTGGAGAGAGCAATAGTGATAGCGGAGTGAGAGATTCTCCAGTCAAGAAAAAGTCAAGAGTCGTGCCCCTTACTCAAAATACAACATGTCTTGTGGCTGCATTGCATTCTGGTCTATTGAGGCTATGAGTCAGTGGAGAAAATTGTATCTCTGCCTCTTCTAAGATGGATTTATCCCTGTATGATTGTTGAATGTCGATGCTGAATGGCGGCTCCAGAAAAGAAGCCCTTGGTCTTTGATTCTGAGGGTCTGACACTTGACGTTTACCATTGATATTTAGATGGTTGACATTTTTTCTCCCATTAAATTCCATTGTAGCTAATAATAGGTAATAGGAAAAATACACCACTAAACAACAAAATGGAACCAGGATTGCAAGGTACATCGCCAATAGCTGTTTTTTTTAACAGTGTTAAAGTGTTTTAGAGTTGATTTTTCCTTTAAGTATCTCACTCACTCTTGCACACAAATGCAATGTTATACTACCTTTAATTTGGGTCTGGCGATGTTGTACAGCAGCATGGCTCCAGATACAGCCATCCCTCCTACGATGCCATACTGCACCGCCCAGAAACTCATCAGGAAGGTCACAGAGAAAGGCAGCAGGTCCAGCTCTGTGGAAGGAAGACACGAGCATGAGACAAACAAACACATAAATGAACACAAACCTACACAAGCATTGAAGACACATCAGTTAAAACTCACTGCGTATCCTCCACATCTTAGCCACGACGCGGTAATCCACCATGGGAGCTACGGCACAGATGATAACTGCTGCCAGAGAAGCTTTGGGAATGTAGTAGAAGGCCGGCATGAGGAATGCCAAGGAAAGCAGCACTATCACACCTGGAGAGAGACACAGACAGAGAGGGAGACTGTAGATCTTCTTCAGTGAAACATCTCACTTCCAAACCAAGAACAGAATAGCTCGACACACCTAAAAATAAAATACACTCAAGCAACCACACATGCACAAAGAGAGAGAAAGAGAGAGAGAGAGAATGGAAAATGTGTGAGAAATAGCTATTTTTGGTGTTTCAGATGATGATCAAACAAAGTCAACAAAAGCACAACATTGCCTTTGCTTCTTCCCTGGTGTGGAGGAGAATCATGTCACCAAACCCACCAAAGACATCATCATGCCTAAGTGATTTGATGTTTTATTTGAAACTAGAAAAGATAACTTACACAGTTAGCAAATTCTATTTGGGGCTCTATGATCGCTCACTTTGATGAACTGAAAACTTTGCCTGAGCAATCATGTATCATATAACAAATCATGTATTATATAACAATGGTGTGCGACTGACGACTGCACAGCTCCCATGTTGTCTACTGTTGCCTATCCCTTTCCTTCCCTTCTGTTCTTCTCTGACTCCTCAGCTGTTATAGTTAGTGTTGTGCAGATTTGTGTCTCATTCATTTGTGTGCTAAGTTTTTATTACAGGGTTCCTACACATTTTCAATTAAAAAATTCCATACTTTTTCCAGACCTTGATTTGTTTTGAAGATTTTGTCTGGTGTTCAATATGATTTACGCAGATAGACATCTTGCCCCTGCTAACTAGGTCATATCACTGTATAGATGAAGACTGTCCTTCACAGCGACAAATATCAGAATATGTGAGATGATTGGCTGGGTTCCTACACGGTTTCCATTTTAAAATTCCATATTTTTCCCAGACCCTATGTTCTTGACTGGATTTGATTTTGGTCGGTATTTGATGTAATGCATGCTGACAGTGGCTGGGTAATAAGAGTATCCCTCTATCTGAACATTATTCTTCACATCAACAAAAACTGTGGACTCAAAGTGGGTCTACAACAACATAAAAGCTATAATCATGTGTGTATTGGACCTGAACCACAACATTTTCCATAGTTTTCCAGACATTTTTTCAAATTCCCAAACTATTCAAGACCTGGAAATGATCAAATTCATTTTTAATACTTTTCCAGACTTTCCAGACCTGCGTAGGAACCCTGTTATGAGTATTAAGTGTCCTATGGGCAGTGTGTATTGGAAGGGGGTGGACAGAAACAAAGGAATATTTGTGTTCTATGTATGCCTTCTCTATCTGTAAATACAAATAAATGACAAACTCCCAGGGTAATACTGTCAGTCAGTTTGTTTGTAATACTGTCAGTATGTTGTCTTCTATTGTAACCTATCTGTCCACATCTGTTAAAGCCTGTTTTGTTACTTCTTTTAACAGCAGCAGTATTGAATTCAATTTCCCCTTGAAGGACAATAAAGTTTTCCTTATCTTAAAACAACAACAAACAAACATGAGTTATTATGATAGCAACACTACCACATGTGACCACTGGGGAGAGGCAGAGACCGCTCACTGAGAATGAAAGACGGTATGGAGAAGACTCCTTACAGAGGAGAGGGAGGGGGAGAGAGGAAGCCAGGAAATGAGAAGTGGAAAAAATACATGATAACACAGAAAGAGGGTGAAAGAGAGAGCAGGCAGATAGTGTGAAAGTTGAAAGTGTTGGGACTCACTAGTGACAATCCCTCCAGCTGGAGTGCACACTCCTGTCTGGGAGTTCACCGCTGTCCTGCAGAGGAAGAGAACACATTATTAGCACACTGTAAATATCTGATATCTGATGCTCTCTCTCTTTCTCTCTCTCTCTCTCTCTCACACACACACACACACACACCTTCCAAAGCTGCCAGTGACAGGATAGGCTGACACAAAGGAGCCCATGATGTTGGTCAGACCAATTGCAAACAGCTCCTGGTTGGCGTCGATCCTGTAGTCGTTCTGACTGGCTGAGAGAGAGAAACACAGAGTCAAGATCAACTGGTCAAGCGATATGGGATTCACGATTCGATAGAACCATGATACAATGAAATAAACAAAAAGTTCAATGACAACAAAGTCTGACTGTGCAGAATTTATGTTTATTTCTGAGCTACAAATCTAGCAATGCCACTGGCTTGCTAGAATGTAAACAACAGTTTAAAAATGTCATTACAAAGTGCAAATAATACAATTTGGATGGAGAGCTTGTGAAGTTG
The DNA here is from genome assembly GCF_046629955.1 of Centroberyx affinis. NCBI lineage: Eukaryota > Metazoa > Chordata > Actinopteri > Beryciformes > Berycidae > Centroberyx > Centroberyx affinis. The sequence continues at coordinate 17,112 of NW_027279781.1, forward strand.
TGATGGGCAAGCTGTCTCATTTGTGATTACTACAGCAGAATAAAATGTAGCTAACATCACAATTCATTTTTCTGCCCCACGATACGTATTGTCACATTTTTGTATTGCGATATATTACATTTTAATATATTGTCCCATCCCTACCGGTCAACCACCTGATAAACCCCTCTTTGCTTATCTGGCCTGATTTATTTCATGTTAGTTAAATGTGTAACAAAGTACTGTTGTAAAAAAAAAAAACGTGCTGATTGTGACTAAAGGATTAAAAGAATTGGAAAGAGAAGAAACTTACCAAAAGCTTTAGCAATAGCAATGCTCTCCAACAGACCCATGAAAGGAATCACAGCAAGCCCTCCTCCAAAATCCTGCCCAAACAGACAGACAGGCCCGCTTATCCAGCTGTGATGCACTTGTTATGAAGCAGAGCGATTTTGAAAAAGTTGTAACTCAAATGATCACCTCTACAATCTCTCCAAAGGTGACAACAGTGCCGTTGGCCGTGGTGTCGGTGGTGGGCGGCGGCCTGAACGGCGGGAGCCCCTTAGACGTTTTCCCGGTGATGGTGAAGACTTGATAACCGTAAGCGTCCCAGGAAAACGCCACAAAGGATGCAGCCACCACTACCAGGGCGTTACGCACTGGACGGGACAGGAGGCACAGAAAAGGAGGAAGATTGGGTCCTGGTGGCTTAGTGGTCTAAGGCACATACCATGTAAACACAACGTCCTGGGTTCGAATTCGACCCAGCAGGACCTTTGTCATCCCCTGTCATCCCCTTCCCTCTCCCAATCTTTCATGTCTATCTGTACTTTAAACTTTCGAAAATGCCCCAAAAAATGATCTTTAAAAAAAGTAAAACATGCAGCAAAAAGATGTGTATGCACATGTAAAAAAAACAACAACAACCTTGACCACAACACCATGAATCACTAAAGATAAAGAAAAGAAAATACATGCACACTGGAATGATGCTCTTTAGTGTTTATTTGTAGCAATGTTTTACCCTCAGGTTTTGCCCTCACATTTCTTTATCTTTTCTTTGTTTTTTTTAGTCATTATGCTCGAAACGCATTGGCTCTAATCCATGACAATTAAGGCTTTTTAAAATTTCTACCTTTTAGTCTCTTCTCTCCTTACTGGATTTAGAGTGCCTTGGACTTTGTGTATAAAGCTCAAGAATTTACTTTTTTCTCACTGGAGGTTTTCAATCTTAGAGCTAGTATCTCAGTTTTCTACAGTATTTTTTTTTATCTTTTGTAAAATTAAAACATGGACATAGGCATACATGCATATAAAAAGATAGACGCATTCACTCTCACACACACACAGGTACTGACCAGTAGCAACGCCCCGCACCATTCTGCTGGCGACTCTGGAGTAGGTGGGAGAGTCGTCACACGGGGGGCCCAGACTCGTCTTCATCAGCGTCAACATGACCAGCAGAGTGAGACACAGCAGACCCAGGACCACGTCACCTACCCGCGCCTCTGGGATCTTGTAGAACGTGTAGTAAACCTGCAGGAAGAACTCCTGGGGAACACCTTTGAGCCCCAGTATGTTCTAGACACAGAAATAAACACTGTCACTGAAGGAGAGTTGTGGCTCTGATCTAATGTTTCCTTCCATCCTTTTATTTGACTCTCTGTTTGAGATTTTGAACACAGTGGGGTTTTTGCATTTTTTAGATAGATCGCAGTAGAGAGACATAAGAAAGATGAAGAGAGAGAGAGAGACAAAGGTCCCAGGCCATATTCAGACCCAGGACCCATGCACCCGATCGTCTCACAATCCCCCAATTAAATGGTAGAAATGGCTGACACAAATCCAGCATTCCTATGATGATAAAACCTCCTTACACTGGCTCCCAATTAAAGACAGATCTTATTTCAAAGTACTGATCATAACGTGATTGCTTACCTTACTGGTTTTATTTTATTCTATGTACATGTTAATCACTTTTCATTCTTGATATATTAGCGTTTTATAAAGTGTATTGAGACAACTCTGTGACTTTGCACTAAATAACACTTTGCACTTAATAAACGTAATAATAAACAAATAAACTTGAACTTGAACTTGAACAAGCAGCGGACTCCAGAACTAAGGTATTGAGAACAGGAGCTATTTGCTTTGTGGCTTTGGAAGGTGTGTGCTTCTCTGTCTCTATCTCTGTATGTGTGTGTGTGTGTGTGTGTGTGTGTGTGTGCGAGTGTGTGAGAGTGTGCTTAACTCGCACCTTGACCTGGCCAAAGCCTATGGTTACTGCAGCAGCACAGGTGAAGCCTTTTATTACAGGAAAGGAGATGAAGTCCAACAGGAACCCTGCAGACGACAAGCAATGCAACAAGTGATATACAGATCTGTGACTTTGGATCAAGAACCAAAACCATGACTGAGATCAATAGATACAAGATAGAACCTGTAGAGCCTTTCACAAACTGTGTCTGGTTAGACACAGGAAGTCATTGACACAGTGGTAGGAAGTGGCTCTGCCGCACTCATAAACTGACTTCCTGCTTCTCCACAATCTCTGCTCTTCTGTCATTAAACATCCCCTCCATCCCTCTCTAAATCCACTCCCTCTCTCTATCTAACAATCTACTGTCCCTGTCGAGTGAAAACCTTGTGTGCAACTTTCCAAGAACTAAAAAATAGCCTTGTTTTTTTGTTTATAGCTTGACGGCCATGCATTGTTGGACCAGTAGGTTTTGAAAGGCTTTTTTAAGCGCAAGGGTTTCGTAGAAATTTCTTAGCTGACAGACGACCTTCAACTGAACATGAAAATAATTTCCACACGACAACAGCGATCTCCTCCCTTACCTAATCTCAATAACGCCATGGCAGCTTGGATGACGCCACACAGGAGGCTGAGGAGCACGGCTCGGCCGGGCCGCCCCCCCACCAGGGAGGAGCACAGGAGGGACATGATGGCCGTGGGACCCAGGGTCACGTCCTTGGAGGTCCCGAGGAGGGTGTAGATGAACCCCCCCATGAAGGCAGAGTACAGGCCGAACTGTGGAGAGACAGGTTTATGAATTAGAAGAGAGCAAAAGCATCAGTAAAATTACATAGAATGATAGAATGTGATGTTAATGAATAAGATCATAGGAAAGGGAATGAAGAAAATGGTTGAGAGAGAGAGGGAGGAGAAGGGAATGTGACAGAAAGGAAACTAAATCCATAAATTTATGATGTGATGGGTGACAGAGAGGAAATTGTTATGTGAGTATTATGGAAGACAGTGGCAAAGAAATGGTAAAACATAAGAAGTGGCACAACATTTAGCTGCTCATCAGTATGCGAGTCTGTTTATAGTTATTCTTTATTTATCCAAACTACAAAAACTAACTATGCAGACTTGCTCAGTTGCTTTTTCAGCACTGCTCTGCTCATGTAGGGTTTGTATATGTAAGGTTTTATAGTTACTGACATCTCAAATTTTACAGTGACATCCTCATTCAGCCGTACAGATTACTTAACACAGCTTGATGACAGAACGCCGCCCAGCAGAGACTCACCTGCACAGGAAGGCCTGCTACTTCGGCGTACGCCAGGGCCTGCGGCACCGTGGTCAGGCCGACGGTGAGGCCCGCTATCAGGTCCATCTGCAGCCACCTCAGATTGTACCGGGGCAGCCAGGACAGGACGGGCAGCCAGGCCTTCAGCGTGCTGTAGGAGCAGCAGGCCTCCATCCTGCCCCGGGCCGAGACGCCTCCCACCAGAGGACGCTCCATCGTACGAGGGTCAGAGGTGAGGAAGGAGGGTGGAGAAGCCCTGGAGGGGAGGAAGGCTGCGGATGGAGATGAATAGAGAGCTATAAGTGCACAAAGATACAGACCGATTTTCTTTCCTCAGCAAATGGACTATGAACACATTGCCTTCTTTACACATTTGACTGCATGCACTAGGATTTCTCCTTTTTTTTTTTTTAAATGTGACTAATCAGTGAATCTGCTCCTATCAGCTGATGGGAAGTGCTGCTTGGAGATGTGCTGTGTGTGTGTGTGTGTGTGTGTGTGTGTCCTCCTGAGCAAATATCCAGCGCAGCAAGGCCAACAGGTTAGGTTAGGTTACACACAAGTAATCAGTTAATACACTTCTCTTTTCAGATTCAGCTATTCTTGTTTAGTGGTTTGATGCAGAGCCTGAGGACAGAAAACAGGTCTATTATCTCTGAAGTCAAAACTGCTTTGTGGACTTCTATAATCATATGACAATTTGGTTAAAGGTCAGTGCTTTGCTAGCTGTTTCTGACCAATGCTGATTTTACAACAGCCAGAGCTTTTTCTGCATCATCATCCATGAGTAATACGGCTCCCTTACAAAAAATCACCAATATTCCTATAATATTCCTATAGGGAGTTTATATGACCTTATCATACTTTATGGTATTTTGTTTATCCCCTATGGTATTACTATAAGATTTTCTGTTGAATAATTTTGACCCATAGCATGCTATAGGTAAAACTATTATAGCATGAGTGATATTTTAAAGTTTTGTTGTTATATAGTATCTCTCTAAAACTGAATAGTGAAACATTAAATTGACAAAAGTGTAAGAACATAAATAACATATGAACATGAATACATTTCAGATTAGTATGTAAGATGTAGGTGTGAGATGTATGTCAACACAAATTAGAACAGAATATAAAACAATAGAATAGAATAGAATCTTACCCAATACGAGCCCGTCTTCTGTTACATTATGCTTTAGTTTTGCTGTGATTATAAGTTATAAGTTTCATTTAAAACCACTTCCTCAAAAAGAGACGCAGAGACAGAGAGAGAGAGAGAGAGAGAGAGAGAGAGAGAGACAGAAAAAAAATACTTCCTCGTTTTTTGGAACCGCAACAGCTTCTCATGTGACCGCTGTCATGTGACCAAAGTGGGCGGGGCTTAAGTTGTTTCAGGAAGGCGTGTGATTCAAGTGTCGGAAATGGGTCTATATTGTCGTTTATTGTTGGTAAAACAGCTGATATGTAGCTCTATGAAATAGGACGTTACTTTATTCATCGAGTTTAATACTTTATTCACTGAGATCAATTGCTTTGAAACGCATTAAACACGTGTTTCGAAGCAAAACAGTTGAGAGGTTTTGTCCTGAAACTGGTGAAAGTAGGCCGAAGTTTTGGCTTTAATGAGTGAGGGTTCAGTTCATCTTCATCATGCTGCACGCGCTGGTTTTGTCTCTTGTTTTGGCATCATGTTGCATCGGGGAGTCAAAGAAAAGACATGTCCTTCTAATAATTGGTAAGTGGTCTTCGTAGCCTGAATATACCACCCACTCAAAACAAATATGTAATAAGGTGAACTTTATGTATGTGGCACTTTCTAAAAACGGTTTACAAAGTGATTCCCAGCCAAGCAGACTATAGTAAAAACAGCAGGGAGAAAGGAGAACAGTGGAAATAATATGAGAGCAGTTTACAGAAGTAGGAACAACAAAAAACATGGTTTACAATAGTTAAAGTCAAGAGAAGTCCATGTAAGAGCAGTGCAGAAGTAATGACAAAATAATATGCAATAATAAAAAAGTCAACAGAGGGCAAGTTTATAAAAAAATAGGTCTTTAAAGGAGATTTAAAAGATGATGCAGACTTGGCCAAATGTATATCCAGTGGCAAGTTGTTCCAAAATTTAGGGGCTTTGACTGCAGATGCCCTTTGACCTCAGTCAGGACTAAACCAGGTGCTTCTTTGGGTGCGTAGACCTCACTCCCCACCCTACACACACACACACACACACACACACACTATGGCATCACCTCTTTGTAACCCTCCGGCCTTTCTGTCTTTGCCCCCTTTCCCAGCCGATGACGCAGGTTTTGAGACAGAAGTGTACAACAACTCTGCGGTCCGCACCCCCCACCTCCGCTCGCTGGCCCGCCGCAGCTTGGTGTTCCGCAACGCCTTCACCTCCGTCAGCAGCTGCTCCCCCAGCCGCTCCGCCATCCTCACCGGCCTGCCACAGGTAACACACACACACACACACACACACACACACACACACACTCTATCCCATCAAAGTATGGGTCCTTCTCATTTCGTTCATGAATGCAGAGCAACAAGGTCTGTTTGTCCTGCGTTCTCAGCACCAGAACGGCATGTATGGGCTTCATCAGGGAGTCCACCACTTCAACTCGTTTGACGGAGTACAGAGCCTGCCTCTGCTCCTGAACCAAGCCAACGTCCATACAGGTAAATAAAAAAGTCACGAGTTAATCAGAAAGGACAACTTGCCTTATTGTCAGGTCCGTACACACACCTTCTACTTTGTTTTTATTTAGGACTAGACAATAACAGTTGGTCACCAGGGCTATTACAGTCATGATATACTGATGAAATGACTATATAATGGGTCATGCGCAGCTCATGAGTACACATAACAGACCCACTTTCCCCAATATTCTAGAAATTTGTTGTTGCATAGTCTGATGGAAAAGGGTCTGTCTCTCCAAGTCATAAATGTTGTTTACAAATGCTATACAATCAGTCTTTGTTGGAGGTTCTTTCTGTAGCCACTTAAGATAAGATAAAATAAGATAATCCTTTATTAATCCCACAACGGGGAAATTTATAGTGTTACAGCAGCAAAGGAGATAGTGCAAAAGCAAGTGAAAAAGGCATCAGTAAAAAGCAATATATATAATAAATAAATAAGCAAACAGTAAACAGTTATTGAATTCACATTATTGCACATAGGGAATATTGATATTGCACAGTTTGGTATACATTTGATATTGCACATGAGTGAATTCGTCAGTCTTGGTGTGTGTGTGGTCTACTGTGTGTGTGGTCTCCTGGGAGCAGTGTTGGTGTTATAGCTTTCTTACTAGCTGCTAAACAGAAAAGTAAGGATGCTGGTTGCGCTCAGATGAAGATCAATTGTAATGCAGGTGCAAGAATCAAAGGATTGTAAACAAAAAAAAATGGGAAAATAATAAATTATTATTTTCCCATTTTTCTAGTTTACTAGCTGCTAAAAAAGAAGGAATTTGTCCTGCACCAGAAGGTCTGTACACACACCTTCTTGCTGTTTGTGACTTTCTATGCTAATTTCTCTCTCTCTCTCTCTCTCTCTCTCTCTCTCTCTCTCTCTCTCTCTCTCTCTCTCTTGGTCATACAGGTATAATTGGGAAGAAGCATGTTGGCCCTGGGTCTGTATACCCTTTCGATTTTGCCTACACGGAGGAAAACAACTCTGTGCTCCAGGTGGGCCGGAACATCACCCGGATCAAACTCCTGGTCCGGAAATTTTTCCAGACCCACAAAGAGGAAGCCGTTGAGCGAAAGGAAAAGGAAGGAAAGGGGAACAAAGGAGAAAGAGCGAATGGAGCGGAGAGGCCATTTTTCCTCTACGTTGCGTTCCATGACACTCACCGGTGTGGACATTCCCAGCCGCAGTACGGAGCTTTCTGTGAGAAGTTTGGGAACGGTGAAATGGGAATGGGTAGAATTCCCGACTGGACACCGGAATATTACACACCGGAGCAAGTTAAGGTCAGTGACATATGGTAGTAAGAGAAATTATGACCATTTAATTCTCTTGGCCATTTTATCAATACACAGGATATGATGTTAATATCCCTTGTGCCATAATCCAAGGTGAGCATTCCTATGGAGGCACAATTCAGAGTCTAACAGAATGATATACTACCATGCAAATGAGTATCAGTATCATCAGGATATACCGTCATAAATCTACAGCACCATATGACAGGCAGCAACATTCACCAGTTATCTACTCTAGCCTTCAGGGTGAGTGAGTGTAGGAAAGTCATTGGGGTTATCAAGTGGGCACCCTCCTTCACCCATATTCCATTGAATTAGGCCCACGACACCTCAAGAAGGCTCAACAGTGTATTCCAGCGTCCCAGAAACAGAAGAAACACCCCCCTCTTTGCCCTCTTTGTCCACTACACTGCTGTCGCTGTCACCTGCACCTTGCTATCAACAACACTACTCTGCATCACACACTACCATCAATATCCCTTTCTATTCAGAACATTAAGTTACATGCTACATCTAAACCCTACCAAGTCACACACTATGAAAGTTACGTCCTACACTTGCCAGAGAGAGCAGATAGTCCTCATATCCACATTGTACCTGCTTATGCAAAGCTAAGTCTGACTGGCCCTGCTGGCTTGTCTAGCAGCTTCTCATTGAATGCCATGTTTATATAAGTCACACGATTTTGTTTGTTTGTGCTGGCTTTAAGTACGGTTGCTACCAACGTAATCTGCAAGGCCCCGTTTATGCAGGCTCTAAATTTTATTACCAAACAAGTGTGCAAACAAATTCTGACTCACTAATGTTCACTCATGCTACCAAGCTAATGCTAACACAAGGCTGACCCAAACATGCTATGATAAGATAAATCGGATGATTTGATTGACACCCCACTCTATCATTGCAAAACAAGGGTTATTAGCTATAAAAGTTAGATGTGAAAAATGATGAATAATGAATAATTTTTCATGTCCTAGCATACACTTACTGTGTTTAACAATACATGCTAAAAAAAATTACCACACATGGCAACTCCTGTACCTCTCCCTTCTTCGCTTCCTGCACTCGAAGGGTTTCCTCCTCTGCTGCTCCAGTAATGGGGGTGATGGAGGTGTTTTCTATGGTTCTCCCCTGCCCACTTTTGAATGATCCCTCCTCACGTTTCGTCCCACCCCAACATCCTGTTTCAACCAGAAATGCGTCAAATTAGGGAGGCAAGACACTCTTGAAAGGCCGTTTCATGTTGTCTTTTAAAAAAGTGACATTTCGGCCTTTGTGACCTTAATCCCATCAGAGTGTGGTGCTTAGCTAATTTGGATTTTCTTTTCACTTCATGCACCACTGCTCCTGTTGTTAGAGTAGAATATTCACTGACTCTATGATGTTTCTGATAGAAATCTACACTTGAATGAAGTTCTGCACACTGTCCTCACCTACAGAGCAATTTATTAATGATACGATGTTTCGGTCATCCGACCTTCATTAGGCATCATAACAGGAATATAATAGATATCCAAAATCTTAAGATCATGTCTGTCTGATGATTATTGTAATGAAATCAATCTTTGACACACACAGACTTGAGAGTTTGATCGATGACACGTGTTCGTTCCTCATCTTGTGTTCTCCAGGTTCCCCCTTTTGTACCAGATACACCTGCAGCACGAGCCGACTTGGCTGCCCAGTACACCACTGTTAGCAGGCTGGACCAAGGTATGTAAAACAAAAGTCAGTTGTGAACTAGACCTGCACACACACAGACACACACACACACAGACACACACACACACATACAGACACACACACACACATACAGACACACACACACAGAAAGGAGGATGGCGATAAACTCACTGAGTTAGAAAAGACACCAAACTATAATTGTGTTAATTTCCTCCTGTAGGTATCGGTTTGGTTCTCCAGGAGCTGAGGGCGGCCGGCTATGAGAATGACACACTGGTCATCTACAGCTCAGATAACGGGATCCCCTTCCCTAACGGCAGAACCAACCTGTACCGCTCCGGCACGGCGGAGCCCATGCTGGTGTCATCTCCAGAGCACAGGGAGCGCTGGGGAGACACCAGTCAGGCGTACGTCAGCCTGCTGGGTGAGAGGTGGATGAGGGAGGGGGGGGGGGGGGGGGAGGGTCACAAGTGGAGGAATAAGTGGATGCATAGATGGGTCTGTAATGCTTACCCATAGTTTCACTCTCTTTGAATTGGTTCAAATCACAAGTGAAATTGTTACTTTGTTGCAGTTTTTTCATTAGTTTATGTTTCCCACTGCCAGTTGACACATCTGCTTTGCTTTTTAAAAGAAGTTTCCCGAATTTCCCCTTGGGGATCAATAAAGTGCATCTTTATCTTTATCTTTTGAAGTCATATGGCTTTGGAGGTCAGTTGTTCATTGGACAAAATTTTAAATCCTAACAAGCAGATGTTTGAGTAAACAGAATTTTGATATTTTGGCTAGGCTATTTAGACTTGCAGAAATATTGCAAACTATTATTTATGTTGTACAGTTGCTTTGTATTATTTGGATATTTCCAACAACCTAAAAGCAAAATGTGACAGTCATAATAATATGAAGATTTTCCGAGAAGTATGGGGAAATTAAATGCACGATTTCCTGGCAATGTTCTAGTCTTTGGTGCGTTTGCTGTCTCAATTCAAATGAAATGCTCCAGGAAGGAGGCAGGTGTGAAAATGGCCTTGGACTAAAGCAAAGGGAAATATTTCAGCTCTGATGCGTTGAAGTGCTGAAGGGGCCACAAGAGGGAGACTTGATGATGCTGCATCAGGAGCATGTTAACATCTGAGATGAAATGAGGTGAAACTTAAATGATCCCTGTGGGGAAATTGGGTCGTTCCAGCAGCAAAAAATAATACAGGTAAAAAGTACGGGAACAAAATTGAATGTAAGAAGAGAAACGTATTGATTTCTTACTTAAATATGGATCACTAAATATGATATATGTGAGATATAAACATAAAAAATATAGTAATATAATATCAATATGTATACAGTATGAAATAGTGGGGCCATTATAAAAATGATCAGTACATACAGTATGCAGTATGTAACAATTCTATAGTAATAACAATATACATAATAATAACATAACATTATACGGCAATGTCACTGATGACCTCAGGACGGAAGATGCAGCTTTATCTTCAGGACTGTATTCGATCACAGTCCATCTCGCTGTCTCATTCTCTCACTCTGTCTCTCTCCTTCTTTCTCTCTTTCTCTTCTTCTTCTGTCTTTCTTCCGCCAGACGTCACTCCCACCATTCTGGACTGGTTCTCTGTTCCCTACCCGTCCTACAGCCTCCCCGGCAGCCCCTCGACCCCGGTCCATCTCACCGGTCGCTCCTTGCTGCCCGCTCTGGTCACTGAGCCCAGCAGCTGGCTCACCGTCTACGCCAGTCAGTCCCTCCATGAGGTCAGTGCAGGCCCGGATATGATGTCATCACTACTGTCAGAGATGTCCTACCATGAAGAAATCAAATGTGTACTGTATTACAAGCAGGGTCGGGGCCGTTCATGAACTGAACTGAGAATGCATGGCAGATTCCAATTCAGTTCCTGGAGTTGGAATTGGAATTGGAATGTCACCGAGCTCCAAGGAAACAGAATTGGAATTGAATTGGAATGACAGGACACAGGACACAATTGAGTTCCATGAAATTCCATGAAATTCCACTTCTAAGAGAAGTTGTCTTGACTTGCTAAACATTATAAATTAAACATTATGAATCAAATAAAAGACAGTTAAACAAATTAAATACATTCAGTCATAATATATGTATTACGATTACATGTTCTGCATTAAATACCACCTGAAAGGTCCCTTTAACATTTTATGATATTCAGTATTCATAATATAAAACACCACATGTAATCTCAGATATGTGGTAAGCTAAAACAAAATAACATGGAATTTCACAAAGTTTCATATTTTGAATTAAATTAAACTTTTCCTGAAATTCCAATTCAATTCCAATTCCGTCTTCTGTTTTTTCAAATTTCAATTCCAATGAGGAGTTCTTTCATGAATCGACCCAAACCCTGATTACAAGGCTTTGACCAGACATTTGACATTTCTTTTCATGACAATTTCAGGTGACCATGTACTACCCAATCCGCTCAGTCCACCAGGGGGCGTACCACCTTGTCCACAACCTGCACTACCGCATGCCGTTCCCCATCGACCAGGACTTCTACGTGTCGCCCACCTTCCAGGACCTGCTGAACCGCACCCGGCTGCAGCAGCCGACTCACTGGTTCAAAACCCTGCAGCAGTACTACTACAGGGAGCGCTGGGAACTGTTCGACACCAGGTCTGCTAAAGGGCCCATACTCTGCCTTCATGAGTTTGATTTCAAATATACTGTATATTATGGCTCAGGATTAGGAAGATGTTCCTCATGATGTTTCAGAAACAAAGGTAGTTTAGTTAAAAGGGTATTTATTGAATCAATGTGAAGACTTGAGTCCTCAGAGGCAGAACAGCCACAATACTGGACCGTGATTGGCCGACAACACCAGGTCCTCTGATTTAAATGAGGTGAACCTGCTGAGTGGAGGCACAAAAGTAGGGATTTTTGAAAATGAAACTATTTTAAATTAAACCACTGAAACGAAATCAGATTTAAACAATGTCTACATCAAACATCTTTGATCTTATTTGTATATAAGTCGAGGAAAATTTGATTTCCCACAATAAGGCAACTTTAAAGCCTCAAACCCTACTGTCTTTTTGTTTGACTTAATTTAATTTAGTCCTTTTTTGGCCTGAGCTATACATCATATTTTAAGCTATACTGTTATGCAAAGGTATACTTTTCTTTTACAATACCATCTATTTGTTCATGTTTCATGGTTTTAGTTATTTTTTCAAGCTCAATATAAAGGGCAAACAATATCAATGGAAGAGGCCCTGTGTAACTTATCTTCTCTCCATAAAGTTTAATCTCTTTATTCGAAAACCAAATCCAGTAAAATAACATTATACTAAAATTTGAAAAACATGAAGATATAATAAAAAAAAGCATGAAGTCCAAAGTCGTCACATGTAGAGTTAAATGGCCTTTATTTCATCAGGCCCGTTTAGTAGCCATTTTGTCCATATTGCCCAGTTCAAGACATTATTATCCTCAAAATGCACTGGAGGTGTAGTGTCAAGTAACAACTAAAGAAAAATAATGGCGTTGCTCTCCTTGCTGTGACTTTTACATGGTGGTACATTAGTAGTCAGTACAAAGTGTGTCCAGAAGTGGACGACTGTTTGGGTCCCCCACCTCTGGAGCCACAGGTGCCCCTGTTGGCCCGGGGTTGAGTCCTGTGTCCCCCCTACTCTCCCTGTCTGCTTTCCAACTGTCTGAATAAATGAGAAATAAAAGCTGGAGGTAAGTGGACTGCCCACTCTCTTGAAAGAAAAGTCACTGACAAGCAAATATCCGATGTTTACTGGACTGTTGTCTAATAGAATGAAAGATGGTGAACATGACTGTGTCCTCTGGTGAAGAATGAAGCTGCAAAATGGATCAAATTCATGTTAAGAGCAATGAAGGACTGTTGCACACAGTGTTCACCTCTGCACTTAAATAGATGGGAGTTTTGAGGATTTTGACTGAAATGCTAGTAAAGTATGTAGAATACTCAATACTGTGTGCACACATTACCTAAAAGCCCTTTATGTCTTTTATAATTCAACCTGACTTTCAGATGTGATTCATCGTAGTGACATTTAGAAGTAGAATTCTATATGGTTCATGTTTCAAGGTTTCTCTTGTGTTATTCTCTGGTTTGTTTTAATGTTTAAATAATGTGCCAACACAGGGCAGACCCAGGGGAAGCGAGGAACCTGGCGTCGGACCCGTCCTACAGCTCCGTCCTGGAGAGCCTGAGGCAGGGTCTGCAGAAGTGGCAGTGGGAGACGGGGGACCCTTGGGTCTGTGGACCAGACTACGTCCTGGAGGACAAGCTAGAGCCGCACTGCAGACCGCTTTACAATGGACTCTGATGGACTCTTTACGTTGCTGAGCCACATCAAGGCTGCCTGTACTGGCCTGGTGACACACTGGCTGCAGTGGCAGAGTGTGAACTCTCTGGACCAGCAAGGTCAGTAAACTATCGACCTGAAGGACTCTGACGTCATGGACTGTGTGTGCACAGATTTGCAGATTTGGAAACTACTTTGTTAGTAGCTATTGATCTTAATTGTGATGACGTTCATAAGTAGGCTACACACACGCTACTTGTAAAATGAATGACATAGTTTTTTGTATTTATAATTTTTTGTATGTCAGTGTTGTATTTGTTGCTCAAGAATAAACTAAATTGATGCTGCCTTTTCCCAACAATGCTTTTATATCTCATGCTAATCTTTATGTTCCTAGATAATTTGATCATTTAAGGCAGCGACCTTCCTAATCCGTTTCCATACATTTAGGGTACATTTCCCATAGACCAGACCACAACATAACTGTGTTTCATAGAAAGGCAATATGATTATGCACAGTTCAACTCCTTATGTTAGTATTTTCGTGTACTAATGTAGATGCTTCCCTCTTTTTTATTAGTTTCCAACATGTGCTTAGAAGACTAGGCTCTGGGCCGGATTATCGGTACCGGTTATGCCGGTTATGTTGGGAGGCATCACAGCATTCAAACCACAATTATACCTTTAAATGTTTTGTCATATTTTCTTTATATATTACTCTCTGGCGGGAATGGATACACGGCCAAAATTAACCTTTGATACTAAAAAAGAATATAAAGAGAACGAATAGTGGTTGGTGTCTAGGTGCCCCCCGCCTCCCCATCACATTTGAATTTGTCCAGTTCAAGCATTTTGTGCGGGAAGAGAAAAGCCGTTCACCGAAAGAGCGGAAATGAAAAAGTAGGCTGAAAACTACTTTCCCAAGTGTGTTTGTCGCAGTCAGGATTTTCTTAACCTGCCTGTTACTAACTGTACGGGTGAGAAATATTTTTCACAACTTAAAAGAGCGAAGAAGGAACTGGTCGAGTTGATGCTTGTGGAAAGGTTTTCTTTTTGAACTGGATGCGCGGCTTGTGATGCTTATAGCAACCATAATTTCTAATAGCCTACGCATTGCAATACATTCAGGGATGGACTGGCCATCGGGACTACCGGGAGAATTCCCGGTGGGCCGCTCTATCTACTCTATAAAGAGAGTGAGAGGGTGTCAGCGCGTTCTGGTTCTGAAAAAATAAATACGGAGCAGTACCGGTTATACAAGTTTTGGTGGCTTAAACAACTGGTTTACACCAAGTTTGCTGGCTGGGCGGTGTTTGGACCTTCGGGCTAATCACAGTACTTAAAAACGCAAACTCCACCCAACCGACCTGACCTGACTAGGCTATGCATCTCAATGTATGTATGTATTAGTGCTAGTGATTACGCAGACTATTAGGCTCATTACGCATGACTGGTAAGGTCGGTAAATCAATTTGGAAAAGTGTTCGTATTGATAAAGGCCTACCCAGAGCTCCTTGAAGTAAGAATTAATTGTAAAACGCCCATGTAGAAAACCGATGAAACTCGCACAATTTGGATCAGTCGATTAATCCGTCTCCTGTTTTTCATTGATCTGTTCATCATTTCTTGGTCCGTAGACAGAATCATTCCATTTCCCCTCGTTTCTGAAGTCTGTCTGCACTGCGTTCACACCTTTTGTTGCGGGTGAGAAATGTCTATGTTGTTCTTCTTTGCTATGCAACAGCTCAGTCCCGTTTCGTGTGCGTTTTCCAGACATATGATCATGACATCAGCCGTTTTTTGTTATTGGTGTCCCAAGTCAGCAATTAGTTGTGTATCTGGAAATGTTACGCGCTTAGACACACGGGCCTGTCTTTGCTTTTGAATTATTTATGAGATGGTTTTGGACATTCAAGCAATGCTGATACACTCTAATCTACCAATTAGTATCCTATATCAAATTAGTGGCAGATAAAAAGTCTCTCTTCATCTGCCTTAACGTATTTGCATTTCTTTCAATTGACCACTTACTTAAAGTCATATGCTTATCCTGGTCTATTGATGTTTTGATGTAAATCCATTTCACTTTTTCTTTCTAAAAGAACACACACACACACACACACACACACACACACACACACACACACACACACACACACACACACACACACACACACACACACACACACACACACTCCCCACCCCACACCGACAAACCCATCAAAAGACGGATCAATTCGGATTGGTCGGTTTTCCTTCTCTCGTGTAAAGACGAATCATCATCCGCCCACTTCGATTGATTTGACGAACGTCGTGGGTCACGACTGCGTCGCTCACCCAACCTATATAAGCTGTAGAAAGTTTTTGAAACAGCCAACGAAACATTAAGTCGACTGCTGGAAAAGAACAGTCAACGCTCGAGAGGAGAGAGGCCACATAACCACCAGAATACCAGAACAGCACCAATCTTCTCTGCGTAAAAAGTGCCAAGAAGGTTCCAGATATGGAGAGGTCCGTCAGGTTTGCAGTGGTGTGGGTCGGAGTCTCCCTGCTCATCTCTTGCCATCCCATCGAGGCTTGGTACAAGCAGTCGACCGGTCCCAGTTACTACTCGGTAGGTCGTGCCTCCGGTTTGCTGTCCGGTATTAGGAGGTCGCCGTACGTCCGGAGGTCCGAGTCCGAAGAAACGGTGCTCGACAGCGGGGAGACCGCAGGTAACAACGTGGTTCCAGAGGGGAGCAGGCAGATCTCCATCCTCAAAAGCATGGTAAGTGCAATCCAAATATTAGAAAAACAATCAAATAAGTCAAATTTGAAGGGTTCCAGTTTTGCAGACGCGCTTTCCGTTCAGTACCACAGTCACATGGGTCATGTAAATCTGCAGTAGTCTAATGCATAAATAAAGGATTTTTTTTGTTTTCTTTGCATGTGGTTATATTTTACATTATATAGTTTCATTTTATATATTTGTTGTGTGACGTACACAAAATTAAACAGTAGCCTAATAGGCTTAGACTAAAACTTGGGATACATCATTGACAAATCTTAGACTATATTTCATTTGTAATCATAGAGACTATGGACTGGAAAAGGATTTTAAAAGACAACTAAGATCAAAATTAACGAAGAAGTTCAAGGTCCTAACTCGTGCGTAAAGGCGCTGTCCAGTCAACACTGCAGCGAAGTGCCAGGCGAAGCTTCAAAGCAGCGAAAGATATGAAATATCTAACAAAGCTATCGACTACAGCAAAGTTAAATTTGCCAAAATAATCAAATAAAACAACCTGAATATTAGCAGTTAGATTGGCAAATATAAAAACTGTCTCAATATAGAATTTATACTAGTGTTTCTCTTACGAAAAAGAACTATAGTAGCCTAATCCAACAACACGTTTTAGAAGGATACTTTACAAATATCACAGCAAAACGAAAGGGTCAATAGAAATATTACAGTGATGAAGTAGATAAAATAGGGTCACTATAAACTCACTAATGAGTAGGCTATAGGCACAAAGACACTGTAAGTCCTACAGGAATATTATAGTGATGCGATAGGAGAGGGAGTCACTAGAGTCACCAATTTTAGCTAGGGGGGTAAATCTGACAACACATTGTGCTTGCAGAGCCTGAACTTCTTTTCTTTGTCGCCATTTTTCTTCATGCAGGCCATTTGTGTGAAGGACATCTCTCCAAATCTGAAGAGCTGCGAGCTGCTCCGGGACGGGACGGGCACCTTCCAGTGCAAGGCGGACGTTTTCCTCACCCTCGACTCCCTGGACTGCCTGTCCGCGTGAGTCCCGGTCGGACCGGCGGAGACAGCAGCGCGCTCCGCGTCCAGGTCCTCCACCGACCACCGGGAGCGCTTCTGTAAAACTGGAAAGGAAGGATGGGATGGGTGGGGCAGGGTGGGGGTGATGCGAGGAGGAAAACCTTATCATTTCTGACGATGGACCGCTGCAGACTTTGAATGTTCTCTCTCATTTTTAAAAAAAACATTGTTCAGTTTTGCTTTTGTCGCGTAGACAGAAATATAGAAGAAAAAAAACGAAAAAACATGCCAACGTGGGCTGTGCGAGAGGTGTTAGTTAAATCTTCTGTTCATCTCCTTTCCAAATGCCTCCCATACCCTTGCTGTGTCTTCCCCCCTCACTTGTACCCGCGTTGCCAAAATGTATTAAATGTCCAGAGTGTTGACTGCAGAGCAGAATTCCTGAAAAGTACTTTTATTTATTTTATCTATTAAAAGGAACAAACACTGGTAACTTAGTGTGGCCTGAATTTGTGTTTATACACAACTGATGGAGAATGGAAAACGATGATATAGCCTTAATCAATTTTTGGTCCACCACTGCCTTGATTGATTGCCTTTATCCATTCACATGGTTGTCTTCACTTCACACCAAAGAAATCCTATAGATGATGTCAAAATAACTTTGGGAACAGGTGGCTCTTTGCTACATTTATTTATTTTTTATTACATATTTTAGTACAACAGTAACCATAAAATAACAGTTTAAGCACATGGTCTGTCACTTCAGATGGGTTGAAACTAAGACTTCAAAAGTAGTGATGTGAAATGTCAACCATCCTACTGAAAAGGGCAAAAGAGAAGAAAAAAAATACACATATCAAAATTACACGTTATATACACGTATGAAATGCTATTTAAATTACACTGCAGCATAAAGTTCATTGCAAGGCACTTGGGGGTGTTTTTCTCTTCGCTGCTACAGCAGAGGATTGTGTTTTCACCTTCAGTATTCATATCAGACATTCCCATATCTGTTTATTATGGGAGTCGGAGAAGAGCTTCTGAGAGACAGAGTGGTGTGATAGCACAGTCGCCCAGGGGGGCCCTCCTAACAGTCACACACCAGCTGAGTTAATGCCGTACAAATCACATATATGAGGCGTCATCCTTGGTTGAAAAATCAGGGTTTATGATGTGTGTGTGTGTGTGTGTGTTTGTGAGAGAGTTTGAGAGAAAACAGAAGTGAAAGAATATGATTTTTCAATTTTTTAAAACACCTTTTAAAAATGTCTAATGGGATATCACAGTTCTCCCTCCATATTTGTATTCCCAATGTCATCACCGACTGTTAAAGATGGGAAGCGGGACAGGATAGAAGTAAGTCACAGGCTCAAATTAATAGAGAGAGAAGTCGGGTGGTTTCAACTCAGGACAAGTAAACACAAACTGGGGAGTTTTCTCATGTGATCGTTGCCCCATTAGGAGGGAGTGACGCACAGCGGAGACACGGGTTAGTGATGGATGAGGGGAAAACACACGGCAGCATGCATGAGTGAAGCCTGCAGCACGGAACTAACGGACAAACAGTAAATCCCCACTCCCTCTCCTTCGCACCCACACACACACACACACTGGAAGATTAGAGACAGGCAAAGAAATGGCATGTATATGGACTCAAATAAAGGAAAAAGTAAAGTCAGTGTTCATACTCTGATTTAGGTTGCATAGTACAGTACAAAAATACAAATGCCCATAGTAATCCATTATTTTCCACATAAAAAAAGGTTTCAAAAGTCATGTTAACATTTTAGGGCTCAAATCCAAGACAAAGGAGTAGCCAAACTGTCCTCCTCCTGCTTTATCAAAGTTTTTCGACGACATTTCTCATGTGAAAATGTGCAGGAGGATGAACTGCAACTCCGGTACTAATGATGCTACAATCCTCCAAGGCGGCACCTTGTACGAGCGAAAGATAAGAGAGACACTGTGCCTCGAAATGAGATGATCTTCATGTTCTGTTTCTGCCATTTCACTTAAAAACAAAGTGTGTTACTGTCAAACCCAAAGGTCTGCAGAACTGCCTGTCCAGGAAGGCTTTTCTTTTTTAGTTTCTGATAAAAGTCGAAACGCATCAGGGCTCAGAGCGATAAACAGGTCTGACTTAGACCAGCAGTTATAGGAGCGATACGGCCTCCAGGTTCTCTTTGATAATCGTGTCCATCACAACCTGGAAGACGATCTGGACGTTGGAGGTGTCGGTCGCCGTGGTGAAGTGGTGGTAGATGAGCTTGTTGGGCGTGGCGTTGAGCGAGACGAAGGTGCCGGCGATGAAGCGGGCCGCCGAATCCACATCGCAGTCTGCGCCTGGCAGAGGAGAGGAAACACGGAGTGGGTCAGGCTGTACAGAGCGCCAGTGAAACCATCTGGGTCCCTTCACACTCACTACTGGACATCCCCATGCCTTTTCAATGGCGATTCTATGACTTGTTAGGACTTTTAAATGGGGGAACCAGGAACAATATATAGCATAACAATATAGCATGATTGTTTTTGGTGATTGAACAACTAAGTTTGAATATGTTCAGGAGCAAATCATTACATGCAGGACAAAGGACTCATTTGACTTGTATTGTCCAATGATTTAGGTGAAAAATAAACTCTGGACTTGACTGTGAAATATCTGGAAAAGATTAAACATATCAACACTCTTCAGCACTTACTTAAAACAATGCAATCTTACATTTCAGGTGATGTCAGTGTGTTAATCAGAGTTAAACAGCCAGTAACGTACAAGAAAATCTGGGGTGGGACAATCAGATTTCAAGGGTATTAAGTGCCCCCCCTTCGGCTCCGCCCCTGTCCCTTCCCTTCCCACACAGAACTTAAAAAAAAAAAAAAGAGTCTCCTCTCCATGTATATTAGACTGGTCATCATATCTGGGAGGTCAATGTGAAATGGACGCTTGCCCCGCTGGCTGACCCCAATCCCAAGAGTTTTAGCATTTATATTGACATTTGCATGAGAGCAGAGACAGTGCGGCCCCTGCAGAGCGCCCCGAGATGTGGGGAGCAGGACTGATACCAAACCCTAATCAGTGTGTGTCTGTATGTGTGTGTGAGCTCATGACCAGTTTGTAACTATTGCATGTATACGAGTGTGAGTCGATGGGTGTGCATATTTGTCTGTGTGTGTTTAGAGCCCTAAATTGCACACACTAGTCCTTCATCCTGATGTATTTAAATACTTATGTTTGCAGTATTTTCTCTTCCCAACTCAACAAGTACAAGTTGTTTGTACCTCATGTCACTATATTTCAGCTTAATAAAATTCCTGTTTGACCGAATGTCACACATGGTTTTCTTTCAGTCTCACCTTTAAATTGAGGGAGGTATAACCGCAGATGTCGGCCAGAGTGTAAAATCTTCTCTTGAAAAAGATCTATCTTGTTCATGAATAAAATCTGCAATAGAACAAAAAGAGATCTAAATGAGCTGAGGCCACAAGAAGCTCATCACGGGTCAAAGGCCCGGTCTCCTGTGGAAAAGCAGAATCAATTCAAATGATCATGGGGAAAAAAAAACTTGACTTGATTTATTAATTCCCATCTGTAATGTTGCAATAACTCACCAAAATATTAAACCAATAAATCAGTTACATATTATTGTCACAGGTATTGATATTTTACAAATATTTTGATAAAACTGGAATCAATAGTCGTGATGACAACAGCATGAGATGGTAATGTTGGATCAATTACCTTGCTCCACACATCAGTAGGTAATCAATCACTCTTTGTCTCCAGTCAACAAGCATAAACCTCTCAGCTTTGCCTTCCGGTTTCTCCCTCTTTGCTCTAAACTCAACTTCTGTTTGGCCGGCTAGAACATCTCACGGGAACTTCTGTCTTTGTAGCGGACCAATTAAAAGTACGACAAAGTTCCCTCTTCCGGCTTCCATTTGATCACAAAAACAAAAAAGGCCCTGATAATAATGAGCGAGGCATGAAGTAGAGCAGATTTCAATTCAGTGAAGCCTCAGTGCGTAATTAACGCAGACCAGACACAGTGAAGAGTTAATTGAGGTGGAGGTTACAATTCCCTCCCACATAAAATAGGGATCATTAAACACTTTTGTTTAATGAGCCTGTTAGTCATGTAATGTACATGCCCACACACAACCCTGGACATACACACGTCACACATTTGGCTCTAATGAACTGGGCGGTGTGAGCCTTGCATGAAATCGCTTTTATGAATGGACTGATAAAAAGTGGGGGCAACACTAGAGGAAATCCTTATTGTTCTGAACAAATTTTCTGAAAACACAAATCCCTAATGTTCCAATTTTAGTGCCTGCAACGTCATCGTTTAATGACCAAAATATTCATAACTAAACTATGTCGTTTTGTTTTCATACAATCCCCAATAGTTAAAAACCGGAAAGTGATAGAGTGATAGAGAGATACGCATCGACTAGTTTTGATATGAGATTCACATTTTCTTCCAAACCCCTAAAAACAGTGCTTTCAACATTTCTCGAAAGCGTAGAAAACACTGAGTTAACTGGCGAAGACATTCCCCACTCTCACACACACACACGGCGACTTGTATTTTTAAGTGGGCTTTAAAAGTGAGTTAAGCGGAATAAATTAAACAAGCTCGTTACACGGGTTCTTTAATGTGACCATTTACCGCAAGCGGGAATGGAAAAAACATAGAGGGGGGAAAATGTCACCTCGCCAAAACCAGCACGTTAATTACAACCCGCTGTTTAATCACGAGTGACAGAGGACTGAGAGACAAAGGGCTGTGGCTGGTCTCCCTGTGTGTGTGTGTGTGCATGTGTGATTATGAGAACACGTGCATGTGTGTTTATCAAACACATCCCACAGATATTCTTGTTGCACAGAGTGATGGAGAAGGCTGAAAAAAGGAGAGCTGGAAAGAGCTTTTGCCCATGTGCACTCTGTCCATCAGCAGCTCTCCAGGGAGCTGACAGACACACACTGACAGACACACACACACACACTGACAGACACACACACACACACACTGACAGACACACACACACACTGACAGACACACACACACTGACAGACACACACACTGACAGACACAGTGTCAGTCCGCACTCAGTCCGTCTAGGCAACAACAACAGCTTGAAAGGACAAAGTATTGCTGTGGATTCTTAGGACAGATATTATACTTCAAACTGGTGAATGGGATGGTACCTTAAAAATAAGGGTGATAAATAAATCTAAACTGGTGAATTAGGAGGGAAATCTGATGGGTCGTGTACATATCAGCCAGGTGTGACATGCACACACACACACACACAGATACACAATTATGCACACTTTTGCAGCGTATTTCTGATTTCTCAGTGAACAAACTTCATGAAATATTCACAAATTGTGATATGCAGCATATGCATGAATAAATGATCTCATCCAATATTTTTCTGTGATGATGCTCAATGCACTTCTGTGATTCTTTCTTCACTATTCACTTGTCTGCCTTCTTTTGTGAGTTACTGTGACTTTTCACACCATTTTTTTTGTGTAGACGACTGAGAGGGGACTCTGACTCTCTAAATGAAAAGATACTTCATTTGATCTACTTGAAACTTTCCAACTGAGATTGAGAAAGTGGATGGATGCTGATTTCCTTACCATGGAGGTGCTGCGGAAGAAGACGTTGTTGCAGATAGAGGAGAAGAGCTTCAGACTCTCCTGCAGGCGATTCTGCAGAGGGAAGACAATAACATCAGACAGCTGCAGACGTTTGGAAGATAGCAGAGAGGCGTGAGCGCAGTGAGAAAACCGACGATTTGTCATTTTTAAAGCTTTGTCTAGAGGGAGACGAACCTGAAGTTAACCACGACCACCCACTGCTTTACTAGCAGCTGGGCGGCCAGTGTGATTCTCCACAGACACCGGTCTTATACTGTATCAACAAAACAAAGCAATAAATTGTGTTTAAAATCATTTTGCGGCATCCACATAAGCATTATGAGACTTTTGAGGGAAAAGGCTCAGGTACAAGATTGTGTACTTATGAGTGGAGTTAAAGTAGACTACACTGTACACTGTCCCTTTGACAGAGTACACTAGCTAAAGACCATAACTGTCACTAGCTATAAATGTTTCATGGTGCAACGTTAGGTTCACTAGCAAGCAAAGCGGTTCATGCTGTTGGGGTCGTCGCTAATGAAGGAGTTCAAATGAGCGGCTGTCATGTTAGCTCTGCATGGAAAGTTCCCCGCTACACATTTGGAACATTTCAAATTAGGAAGCTGTGCCTTGTTCGTATCGAAGGGATGCTGGGTCTGTAGTGTGGTGGATGTACATTTAATCAAGCTATAACGGCTGAATTCCACCGAAATCAGGAATAAATATCACTTCGGTCTATACCATAGTTTAGAACTGTACAGTTGGTAGTTTGCTCATATCAAGTAATCAGCAGTGTACTGGACAGAAACAGAGGTGGGGACTCGAGTCACATGACTTGGACTCGAGTCAGATTCAAGTCACAGTTTTAATTGATTGAGACTTGACTTGATGCATGAAGAGAATATTTGAAACTTGTGTTTGTGACTTAGATTGAAAATGATGAGATTTGTTCCAGCAGACGACTGAATTTAAATTCTGAATTTGTATGGAATGATTGAATTTATTGAAGTTGAAACTGATGATAGAAATCAAACTCATGATGCTCTTATCACGTTTTTATACCTTTATACTTGCATTGAAAAGTCCTAGATATTTTGTTTTCTTTAAGATATTGATATGTTCTGACTTGACTTGGTGTTCTACATTCAGACTTGAGACTTGACTTGAGACTTGTGCTTCAAGACTTGAAACTGACTTGGGACTCGAGCAAAGTTGACTTGGTCACACTGAAGCAGAGCCGGGCGGGGTTGACGCTGACTTCAGCAGCTGCTCTAGTTGCTCTGATGGGCGAGTGTTTGAATGTAAGGAACTGACTGAGAGGATTTACCATGGCGGGGTCCTCCACCAGGGTCATGTCATAACCGCTGAGGGACACGACAAACAGCACCGCCCGGACGTCCTCGAAACAACCGATCCACTTCCTCCGCTCCGTCCGCTGGCCTCCAACGTCATACATCCTGCAGACAGAGAGGGGCGGACAGAGAAAACAAGGAAGATTGACAGGTGTTAGATGGGAGGAAGAACCAAGATAAAAAGGGAGAAAGGGGGAAATGTAGTGGTGTGTATAGAGTTCAAGCGGGAGAGAGATGGTACACGAAATAGAAAACAAAAAAAATTAATGTCCCACGTCTAAAAACTGCAATATACTTACACCTTTTTCCCTACTGTGTTACCAAAGAAGTCAACAGACTCATCTACTTTTTATTCATAACATCATAGTAACATCTGTGAATTAGGTAAACAAACAGCATTATGTTAGTGTACACAGTCTCTCAGTCATTAGGCATGACTGCCAAGCCAATATGCTCAGATTCCCCACAGAAAAACATATTAGATCTAAAGTATCCAGAGAGCCATAGGTTCACATTTTAAAGTAATATATTTGGCTTGTTAGTGGAACCTAGCCTAGGTAGCTAGCTAGTAGCTAACTAGCTAGTATGCTAATCTAGCTAACTTCCCGCCTAAATTTAAGTAGCCCCCACTAATATGTGTTAAAGTATAGGCCTAATATTTTATATAACATATCGTATACACCAGTCTTTCAGGTAGAGATTCCCACACTGAATGTTCAAAATGGCCGCCACAGGAATAAAGTCAGTGAGGGGAAAAAGGCTGTCTAGTTATCTTGAAAGAAGCTGGCAAGCTGCTGAGTGCAGGACTCTAGGAACTGGTTAACCCCACTGTGTGTGAGTGTGAGTGTGTGTGTTTGGGGGGGGGGTTGGGGACACGCAGCACACCTGTTACTTGTTAGTGTGTGTCTGTGTCTTTGGGTGTGCAAGTGTGTGAAATGAAATCTTATTTTGACTGACATGTCCTTTGGCAGGATTCAATTTCCACTAGACGAGTGTGAGTGTGTGCTTCTGCGTGTTCATGACCTTCCATACTGATGCTATACTGTAGCATTGAAGGGTAAATCTAATCAATGACAGATTGTATTGGTTTTAGATAAGGTCAGATATGCCTCAAATATGCGTCTTACACTCATACAGACACACACACACACACACACACAAACATAAAGAGGAGTGTGTCACACATCTCTGCAGACTGGGTCCCCCTTTCTCAATTTTCCCCAAGACAATCACAACATCGCAGCACAAAGAGCTTAGAAAGGTCAATGTTCTCCAACAGGAGGAGAGATAAAAACAGAAAGGAATAAGAGGAGAGTGGGAGAGAGAGAGAGAGTGAGAGAGAGAGAGAGAGAGAGAGAGAGAGAGAGAGAGAGAGAGAGAGAGATTTTACTGTTTTTCCCATTTCCCCAGCTTCTATTTGAGTCTCCATTTAGTTAATGTAGCTCTCTATTGAGGGAGAAAAGAAAGAAGGTGGCACAAAGAGGGAGAGAAAAAGCGAGAGCAATACAATATAAAGATGAGGTAAGATTTCCAATGGAAATTTTCTGTGGAAATTGAAGGACATGAAACTAAAAAAAAACACCCAATCACATAGACATGCCGTAACAAGTGATGTGTGTGTTTACCGGTTCCTAGAGTGTGAGTTTTTGTTATCACATTCAATACAGTCCTGCATCGGCTGCCTGCCTTCACTGGTCTCCCAGACAGTAAGATGCTGGGAAAAGACAGGCAGAAAGAGAAAAGTAGGAAAGAAAGACAGAAAGAAAGGCAGAGAGACATAGGGAAAGACCGAACGAATGAACAAAAGACAGAAAGAAAGACAGACAGAAAGACCAGCCTCTCTCCCTCTCTCGCCCCTTGCCCCATCTTCACTCTGATATGTTCACCCTTGTCTGCAGTATTGCAATTGTAATTATCAGACCAGTTGATGTTAATGATGGGAAAAAAAAACAGAGAGAGAGCCTTATTACTCCGAGGGGAACACTGAGGAGGTCAAAGGGCAAAGACGATGTCTGTATGCAAACTAGGCTGTGTCTGGGGGGAAAGTTGCGTGACTGCGTGCTCTTATGCACACACAAAGACACACACACACACACACACACACACGCACACGCTCATGCGCGAAGTTAACGGCTTGAGGAAAATCAGTGTCATCCATTACATTGTTGATTAAGGGTTTGAATACAGAGATAATGAGACTCGTAGTGACCGTAGAGAGAATTATTGTGTGTGTATATGAGATGATTCAGGGTGTGTGTGTGTGTGTGTGTGTGCTAGCATGGAAATGTATTTACTTTAAAGTTTTCAGAGGGAACACACACCATGACATCTGATATGTCTAAATTCGTTTTTTAGGGAGCAGTAGGAGCCTGAACAGTTAGAGAAGTGGACATTATGACCGCTTGTACAAATAATATCGTACTACTTTTTAGAGAAGCATATAATTTATGATGTTCGTTTCAAGTATAGTTACACTGTTTTTAATGGTGTTTTTTTTTTTAATGGTGTTTTAATGTTGTTTTGTTTTTAAGCTGTAAAGTGCTTTGAGTTATTGAGAAAGCACTATATAAATAAAATAAATTAGGGTTAATTTTTTTTTTGTTTGAATTTATCTTCTGACAGTAGATCAGAGAAGAAACTGAAAATAAAGACTCGTCATGCACACATTTTACTTGTCTCATCCTTGCAACACATACACACACACACACACACACACACACACACACACACACACACACAAGTAATTAAAAAAACTGAGTAACGGTCTTTCCGATAGAGAGTGACAATGGGTGTCACCTAGTGATCTTTCAGACCCACTCATTCAGTGGGATTTTACAGCTTTGTCTACTTTATCTTCCCACGCAACACACACACACACACACACACACACAAAACACACATAAAGGCCAAAACAAACAAATATGAAAGAGAGAAGAGATGAAGAAAGATAAAAGAGAGAAGAGACAAGCAGGAGGGAGAGACAGCTTAGAGGTTGGAGTCTGTAGTCGAGACTGGAGTTCGGGTGCGTCTCCTCTGATACTAGATGGGTGGTGAAAGGTGATGATGCGAGGAGAGGTGCGACATCTCAGAAACACTTCCCTCTCTGCCATCAATCATTCACAACCCAACTTCCGGTGTCACGTCCAAACCGTCCCACGCCTTTAAAACATAAGCTGCTATCCTGACTGTGTGACACCAACAATCTGCAACCTCTAAACTTGTTCTTAGTAAAGTATATAGAGGGGGAGTCGGCTAGTTTGTTGTGCGCCGGGATACAGGGAGACGAGACGGAAGACTGATATTGCACTGGGTGGGACCATTGCCTTTGCCCATAGATGTGTTTTATCTGAATTATTCAAATCACGAACATTTGGCCACATTCATTATTCAGCATGTTGTAGAGACACAGAATGAACTTAAATTTGAGGTGAAACACTGGGAAAAATAAATGTTTTTTCAAATAAATGTTTTCTCATCAGACATGGTGTACTGCAAAGAAGACAAGGACTTGCAATAAATAATTGATCGTTAGCAATGACTGAACCATGGCCCCCACGTTTAATACAAGTAGAGAAACAAAAATTCACTCTGACATTGATGTTTTTGTGTGCAAAATTTATAAAATAAGTCTTTAAACATATTGAGGGTGATATACAGCCCGTTTCAAAAGTAGGTATACATTTTTATATACATTATTAATACTTTTTCCTCTTTCCAGGTACACTTAAGATCATGGCTGGAAATTTGTTAGGTGAGCAGAGGAAACAGATCCTGAGGCAATAGTGAGTGAGATTCAATTATTGTTATTCTTATTATTATTATTCATAAAAAATATATATCTACTTTTAAGGCACAAGTCAAGTAGATTACCAAGTCAAGTCTGTGTCATTAATGTTAAGTCTCAAGTCTAAATGTAGAAGTCAAGTCAGAATAAATCAAGAGTCCAATATCAATTTAAAATCTTAATGAAAACAAAATATCTAGGACTTTTCAATGCAATATTGTTTTAATAGGATAAAAAGTGCATCATGAGTTTAATTTCTATAATCAGTTTCAGTTTCAATAAATTCAATAATTCCATACAAATTCAGAAAACAGAATTTAAATTCAGCTGTCTGGTGGGACAAATCAATCCAAGTCATTTACACAAACACAAGATCTTTTGTCAGGACTTTAAAAACCTTTTCAAGTCATCGAAGTGCAAGTCAAAGTCGAGTCCCAAGTCACCAGAGCCCAAGTCAAGTCAAGTCTCAGGTATTCTCTTTGTGCATCACATCAAGTCCCAAGCAATTAAAATCTGCCCAGTATACTGTGCTGCACAGTTATTGTCTGCACTTCTCTGTTACAGTATTTAGGGTGCAGGTCGGCCTCGTGGTTAGAGAGACCGCTTTCAACCTGAGGAGGTTCAAACCTCATGTTGGCGTCTGTCCTGCTGAGGTGACACCAAGACACCAAGGAGTGCTCCAACTTTCCTACAGGGATCAATACTATATCACATTATTATTGATCTATTCCACTCACGGTTACAGTCATAATCACACTCACAGTTAGATATAAAACAATTAAATGAAATATCAATTTGATTTGCTTCTTAATCATAGGATGTATCCATACTTGAGAAATTTGAATCTAGTTGACATGATAAATATCAGGAAATGCTGGAGTGGGCAAACACCCCGGCACAGATGAAAAACATTGAGCGTTACCCTAATAGAGAGAGACGGCCATTAGACACCGGTAGACGGTTCCACACTGTGCTAGAATTACAGCCTCAATATTTATAAAACGAAATCAAGCCGAGGCAGAAATCTCCATATCTGTCTTCCCTCTGAGTCCCTGTTGCTTTCTAACACTGAGTGCATACTGATACTGACACCTCTCCTTACATTCTGGAAACTAATGTTTTAAGAGTTTAGATCCACTCTCTCTCTCCAAAATCCACAATCTCTCCACTGATAATTAAGGAGAATAATTTGTTCATCCCTGGCTGACAAGTAAAATTACAGACCGGCTATATCTCAATAGAAAAACATTTCTAATGGTATAGTAATAGTTCTCCTGCGCACCATTCTCAGTCTGTGCCCGTCTTTCTCTCTCTCTTTCTGACAAACATCATATACTCAGATGAAAACCATCTACTCCCCTAAATCCCCTTAATATCCTTTTTGTTGTTGAGTTTGAAATAATTACATCAACTTATGCTAAGCTCTTTCATCAACGCCAAGGGCTTGATCTCTCAAGGCCACCCCCCCCCCCCAAACACACACACACACACACACACACACACACACACACTGATGTTTATCAATTAACCAAACCCAATTATTTATCTACTTAAGAATTCAAGTAGAGATAAGTAGAGGAGTGTGTAAGTGAACGAGGAGGCTGGGTAGGTTCCTTAAGCACCACCTGGGACCCTGGTTTTCTACCACAGATATGACAGTGTTGTCGTGGCGACATCATTGCTGACGATCCAAACTTTAAAAATAAACAAACAAACAAAAAAAAAGGCTTTTGATTCTACAAGGCAAGTGACTCAACAGTGACGCAGACAGAAAGACTGCGAGGAAAAGCAGCGTTTATCTGCACAGAACAACTGATACAGTTATGATCAAAGCATCTGTTTGCTTCTGAAACTTTTCCTCGTCTGCCACGCTTAAACGGTCTCTCTGCTGACACTGAAACACACCCAATATGTCCCTGTCATGCCGAGTCAAATATTTCCTCTGCCTACACACTCTGTAGTGTGTGTGTGAGACTGGTCAAAGACACACAGTGCACAAACACACGCATGTTTTAAGACAAGGTCAGAGGAATCCAAAAGTCTTACAAGATGCCATCGAGATGTGACACAAATACCCCCAACTGGAGTCGTCTGTTGACAGACTGGTTCTCTCTACAATGTTTATATGCTAAACAGCTGAGGTAATGTGTTTTGCTATTACGATTTCATATGAAATGTAATTCAGAGCAGCGATGAGGGACAGGTTGTTATTGTGGGAAGAGCAGAGGAGAGGTGATCCTTGGGTAGACATTACTAAGAAAGAGGGACAAGGTAATGTGATTTTCCTGATGTGACACTTTAGGTGGGGTGGAGAGATAAAGGAGCGGTAAATACACAGGTGAAGGAACACACACACACACACACACACACACACACACACACACACACGCACAATACGCATAGTTTTCCTGAATGTATCCCTGTTAACCCTCCATGGCCCATTACCATTCCAATAAAACCAGACTGTGGAAAATCGCCCGCAATCCTTCATTCTGCCGTTACGAGCGAACACTTTGAAGGTTGACCTTTTAGTTCCCAGCGCTATAAAGGACCGTAAACTTTCAGTGTTCACAGAAAACCCAATAAGAAATCACTGGCCTATAAAGTAAATGTTAATCATGTGTTGTAACATGCATAATTTGTACTGACGTCTTACTTTGAGTGGGAGTATATTTATAGCCTATAGTATAGTTGGCAAGCTATACTGGAGTCCTTTTCCTTTTTCTGTGTCATTTGTAGACCTGCTACTTCTCTTTGTACTGTGTACCATCAACAAACACAAATAAATGAATAAAACCCAGAAGCAGGACTCCCTTTTCTTTACATTTTAAAGTGAAAATCCATCCTTTAATAGAATTACCATCTGATATTCCTATGATCGTGGACGATCTGCTTTTCCAACTCTATGTATTTACACCAGTCTCTGTATCAACACCATAGTCATCATTGGAAAGGGAAAAAAAAATCTTCTATTCAGTTGAGTAAAACATAAACAATGCCATGGGCGGGGTGGGGGGGGTGGTGAATGTGTTTTAACAGGGAACAATGCCATGGGCGGGGGGGGGTGGTGGTGAATGTGTTTTAACAGGGGACGTCATACTGCTGTTCCAGGAAAATTACACCCTCAGATACTCTTACACTTCTATACATCATCAATCTGTGAAGTTCAGTGCACTCCGGGAGTTATTTTTTTGATGAACTGCGCCCACTTTCCCCGCAACCTGCCTCGTCTACTTCTGCTTCCGTTAATGATTTCCTATATTTCCCAGAATGCCCTTCGACACCCCCCCCAGAGAACGCGCCTGAACGTGTTGCATCAGTCTGTGTAGGCGGAGTGGGCGATAGTGATAGCGTAGTAAGAGCAAGAGAGTGAGTTTTTAGAGTTGGGGGAAAAAAGTGAGAGTCGCGCCCCTTGCTCATAACACAACATGCCTTGTGGCTGCATTGCATTCTGGTTGCATTCTGCATTGAGGCTGCTGTCAGTGGAGAAACTGGTCTCTCTGCCTCTTCTACGATGGATTTCTCCCTGTATGATTGTTGAAGCTCTTGCTCTTTGATTCTGAGGGACTAACACCAAAACTTGACGTTTACCATTCAGAGAGTTGAAACATTTTCTCCTATTTAACTCCATTGTCGCCGCACTGGAAATATCTCAAAGTGATGTCACGCTGTCTACATTTTGGCCACTTCTCCGCCAGGTACAACGCCATTAGCTGTTACTCTGACAGTGTTTTAGGGTGGGTTTTTCCCTTGGGGCTTGGGGGCTTTAAAGCTCGGTTATACATCACACGCAGGCGAGTTCATAAATATCTATCACCCTGTCATGACCATCAATGGCTTCAGGAAATTAGATTAGCTATTGGAGGATGATAAAGTAGGTGGCATTGTGTGACACTGGCAATGATCAGAGATGAATATGGACATCTGACATCATCAGCCTCCTGAGCCCAGATACCTGCCCTCTGCTGCTCCACTGATAAGACTGATTCACTGACACTTCTACAGTATGTGTGTGTTTGGATGTGTGTGTGAGTGCGGTCAGTAGATGAGTGTAAAGCCAGCTGATAGGTGCCATATTGATGTATTGAGTGAGGCCGCCCATCTCCATCTCACATCTCAGGTCTTATTGCATGGCTGTAGAGGGAGATAAGAGTGTGAAAGCTGGAGGGGAGTGAAGAGAAGTAATTTGGTATGACGCGTCCCACGCTCTTGAAGAGACCTGCCTCTGCGTCTGGTGCGGATCTCATGGTGCCAGTTCTGGATAAGCGTGAACTCTTTAAGTGGAAAAAGGCCTTCGTTCGTGCCAAGCTTGCACAGTAAACTCTGAAGGCTGATCTGGACCACAGACTAAAGAAACTTTCTTTTTTTATGGACGGCTGGGTGGTCTACTTTAGAGAGACACTGGGTGCATCCCAAGTCTCTTAAATTGCATCCACGTTTCCCTCACATGCGTCTTTTCCCTCCCACCAAGGATGCATAGAGAGACGCGAGGAAACCATGCGAGGAGAGAGGAAACGAGGAAATATGTTTTTAGAGAAATGAGACGTCCTTTCCTCTGAAGCGTCATGTGAAGCGATGTCATGACGGAATTAATGTCATGGCGTTCAGCTGAAAGTCTTCCGGGAAGGCTGCTCTCGTGTATCCTCGATCATAGCTCCTCAGAGATCCCTCCTTGCTCCTCGCTCCTCAGATTAGAAATAAGAGCTTTGGGAAAACCTTCAAAATGGCGGACCAGAACGACTTCCGGTTCAAGCGAGGATCGAGGGAATATCAAATAAGAGACTTGGGATGCACCCCTTGAATCCCTCCTGACGCTGTTCTGTAGCTGACCCTGACCTCCCCTGCACGGAGGGGGGGTAAGTGAAAAGACACCCAAGTATCACATTGTTATTATTCATTTTTTTTTAAAAGTACTTACTCTCTCTTTTCCGTGGCGTTACGTACAATGTCTTGATAGTGTCTAAAACTGCATGAAAACCTCAATAACAAATAAAAAAGAAAAGGCAGGTGAAAGGTGTGTACCTGAAAATGAGGTGGTTGACTTTAAACTGGGTCTCTATTACGCCTGTGGTCCTCAGTCGTACGCGCAGAACGTCTGTCTCTGTCGGCACGTAGTCTTCAGAGGTGATGCGGCCCATGTTCTCGAAGAAACTACACAGGGAGGAGGAGGAAGAGGAGGAGAGGGTGCAAAGAGGCGAAAGAGACAGAGGTGTCAAAAGAGGCAGAGTGGAGGAAAAAAGAAAGAGAGAAAGAAGGAATGAGCGGTGGGAGAGAACAAAATTTGCTAACCTGCAGACAAACCTGAGATCAAAAGAGAATAAAATCAGGTGTGAGTCACGTGTGTGTGCAGACTCGTATGCCATGTGTAGCATGTGTGGGTGCCATGACGGCGTCAGCTGCCAGGCGGCAGGTAGGGTGTGCAGTGATAAGACGGCAGCCCCAGGGGGCGCAGCGGCTCATCTCCACGCTCAATATTCACAGAGCCGTGGCTTATCATAATAATGACACACTGAGGCTAAGCTTTCTAGCACAGATTAGCTATTACCAAAGCTAGTGTAATGAGCTATAATGTATGTGTGTGTGTGTGTTTGAAGATCACATCTCGCTGAGTGCACACACACACACACACACACACACACACACACAATGATGTCTCCCTCTAGCTGAACCGACTGTGACATTCTCAACTAGTCATCTTGAATCAGTTTCTTGGACAGCTACACACACCCTGCCGCTTAAAAACACACTGCTTACTGGACTCTTCATAGCATAGACAACGTGTGTGTGTGTGTTTGTGTGTGTGTGTGTGCCTGAAGACAGCAGAGGGTGATAGTGATGTGCGGGTGTTCTCAGTGGGGACCAGGGGGCCTGTCGGTGTAGATAATCCCAGAACCAAGGCCTCTCGCTGGGGCAGAGGATGAGAACAGACGGCCTCCTGGTGGGCTCCGGCTCCGTCTTACTTCCGCTCCGCACACGCCACCACCTCTCCTCTCTGGATATCTGCTCTCTTCTTTTCAAATCCTCGTCTTAGCTCTCGCCTCATTACTCCGCTCCTTTACTTCCATTACTGCGGCTGTATACCTCAAACTTTTTCATTTTTTCATGATATGCGCCTTCTTAACAACCTCTCTTCATTTATTCGCCTCTCCCGCTTTCAACTACGGTATCTTCTGTTTTTCAGTGTTACCCATCATTGCTTTGCTTCTTTATAGCTAAAACCCACACAACACAAACAAATGTAAATGATTTTAAGGATGCTACATGAGTGTATCTTTTGTGTGTCTTTTTTCACTTTGGCTAGGAGGCATTTTCATCTCCCTGTGGCTGAGTCACATTTTACTCATCTCATCCTCAGATAACCTGGTGAAGGTCTTTGTATTGGAATATTGTTCCAAATAAAACTTATTTTAATTGCAAGCGAAGTGGACAGTGTGCAGGAGCTTCTTCCTTTCACTCGTCCCATCCTTGCATCTTTTTCCACTTTGGCTAGTGGGCATTTTACCCCCCTTCCCCCCATCAGTCCCTCCCCTGTTCCTCTTCACTTTGCCGACTCTTATTCCCAGTGACAGAGAACACACGGCTGAGCATCAGCCACTAAGTCCAGCTAATTAGACCCCTGCATCTCCTTAGCCCTGTGTGTGTGTGTGTGTGTGTGTGTGTGTGTGTGTATGTGTGTGTGTGTGTGTGTGTGTGTGTGTTGTAAGAGTACTCACTACAGTGCAGAGTCGTTGAGCTCGTACTCGTACCCCCTGGCTGCGGCGGCCCTCACCCCCTGGTCGGCCCACAGACAGGAGAGGGCGTGGCTTAGGAAAGGAAACAGCACCTGGTCCTCATCAAAGCACCGCCCACATGACAGGACAGAGTGGGCGTGGACCTGGAGGAAGGGAGGGAGACGACAAGATATCGATACATCAATGGAAGGATGGGCGGCCATTTGGGTGTGCGGATGGGTGGCGGCCAGATGGAAAAGGGATATGAATACAAGTTTATGTGTCCATGTCTCCTGTCTCTAGGATTGGTAATGATATGATGTAGAAATGGATGGATGTGCATGTACACACACACACAAACATACCCACATACACAGGCACAGGCATGCACACACACACACACCCTGGTGACATTTAATAGAGGAAACACTACGGTCATGATCTCCCAAGAGGATGTGGTGAGTGGGTGGCTAGTGTATGAGCGCCGATAACTTTGACAATAAAGTTCAAATCGAATTGAACCTGACAATAAAACCGCCCACTTTGCTCCTAACTCTCTGTCTCTCTCATATAGACACATGGTTGTTGTGTGTGTGTGCCTTTGTGTGTGTGTGTGTGTGTGTGTATGTGTGCACTTCAACTGGAAGCTTTCTAAACAACTCCTGTTCATTGTTTATTAGAAGGACGAATAATGTCGTCATTGTTTATTCTGTGATGGAGCGAACCAACTCTGTTCACAACAAGAGCAGAAGAATGACAACTCCTTTTGCTTTTCCAGGTTGCAGATAATAAGTTTGAAAGCTGTGTGTGTGTGTGTGTGTGTGTGTGTAAGAGAGAGGGAGAAACAGAGAGAGAGAAAAAAAACGTGTGTCTTTTAGGCAGACTGAGTGAACAGTATCCACTGTGTGTGTGTGTGTGTGTGTGTGTGTGTGTGTGTGTGTGGTGCCAAATGCAAAAGCTACTGTGGTGCAGGGATGCTGCGCTCTAGGGGCGATGTGCATGAAGTGCAGGAAGACTGCAACAGATAACGCTTAAGCTGAATATGAACAGAGGAAAAGAAGGCTGAAGGAGAGAAAGATGGAGAAGATACAGATATATTTGTGGGTAAGACTGACGGACAGACACACAGATAAATAGACTGACAGACATACAGACAGAGACAGAGGTACAGAGAGACAGACAGACAGACTACCTTGTTCCTGCTGTTAGCCAGGTTGATGCGGAGGACGCCCATGCCATGGAGGACAAACTTCATGGAGGTCAGGAGGTTATCCAGCACCGCAGGCTGCAAAGGTTCAGGGTTCAGAGGTCAAGTACATCAGTAGACATGGCAACAGGGCAAAACAAAAATGCAGACAAAGATTTACTAAAGGTTTGTGCAAGCCCGGTTCAAATGAACGCAAAAATCTCATCTTCTGATTTAATAATGCAATGCACAGAACATTGGCGCTTGAGAAAATGGGTCAATCTGGACGCCTCTGTTCTTTGCACTTTTGTCCTAGCTGCAGGCCAATCTAGCCTATATGTTTATTGCACACACTATTTATGCTCCCCAGAGTGTCAGGGAAATAACCTGAATTACCCAGTTGGAATATATGTCAATTTAGAATTTCACTTAACAATCATAATAATAAAGAAAATGGACACAATCTGGACACAAATATTAACTTAGTTTACTGAAACGTTCTCATAGGGGTCATGGGTACGGTTAATGGTTCATCCTCTGGTGGACTCTGCCCTTGTTTGTGGCTCCCTTTGCTTTGATTTGTCTAATATTTGGGGGTTCGCAATTCTCATGAAGGGTGAGCATCCATATTCATTTACCTGCTCAGTCTTAGTATACACCTCACTTCAGTAAACATGCAAGACTAATTGCACCTGCACACTTTTTTTTGTGCTGTGCCTCAACTTGTGCCTATGTTAATAGATCCGGGCCAAAGTGTGTGTGTGTGTGTGTGTGTGTGTGTGTGCCTATCACACTGAATGGACCAGCTATCAAGCCCATTGAGATGTAGATGCTAATAAAACACAGTAACTCTCATAAAGTGAACTCATAACTCTGCTTTAGTGCTGGAAATCTGCTGGAGACACAAGTGACAGGGCAGGGTGACTACGGAGAGCAGGGAGGTGTGTGTGTGTGTGTGTGCGTGTGTGTGTATAGTCTTTGTCTATACAAGCCCACCCTCTCTTACATTCTCCCTCTCTCTCCTGCCAGATAAAGATAAGCCTCACATTCCATCACGATTCTATCACAGTCGAGTTGCTTCTCTCTTCCTCTTCCTCTGCGTCTCGGTGGTGCGACTGAGACCCACCGCTCTCTCTCTCTCTCTGTGACATGTGTGAAGTGAGATAAGTCTCCGGAGCGACAAGCCTTTCAGCTTGTGAGGAGAGGCGGGCTGAGGGCTGGCGACACTACGGCGTCGGAGACAAACGATTCTCTATTAGGAGAACCTCCGCCGACACCTGAGCATTGATTTATGTCAGGAATAAGCTGCTTTCTGTGTTTGTCTCCCTCTCACTCGCCCTCCGCCCCGACAACGCTGTCATCTCCTCAGATAGGCGATTTCATCAATATCTTTATGAAATCATAACTTTTAGGACAGTTTAAACACCGTGCTCAGTTTATTTAGGAACTAATATCACAATCCCATAGTCTTTAAAAATGCTGTATGACCATAAATAAATACCAAAACTCAAGTAGTCTGTAATTCTGATGGTAGCCTAGAGGTTAAAGAAGTGAAATTGTGACCGAAAGGTTGCCATATTGAATCCTGCACTAGCTGGACAAAGTGAATGAGAACTGCTCTC
Source organism: Centroberyx affinis (assembly GCF_046629955.1). NCBI lineage: Eukaryota > Metazoa > Chordata > Actinopteri > Beryciformes > Berycidae > Centroberyx > Centroberyx affinis. The sequence goes on from NW_027279781.1 coordinate 54,711, forward strand.
TGTTAAAGACTGCTGCTGTAGTGCTCATGAGCAAGGCACTGGACTCCCAATTGCTGCAGTGGAGTTGCTCAGTGAAAAACAGTGGAAGACTGAGGCTGCAGTGAGAAGCTCCCAGGTATGAAAGGCTGTAACTGAATGAGTGTGAAGCAGAGTAGTGCTGAAAAAGAGCAACTTGTCCCGGATAAATACAAGTTAAAGTTAGTTTCTTCTGGTGAGAAGCTACAGTTTACATTTACTTTACAAATATATTTTTAAAGTGACATTTTTACAAGGATAACACTGGTGAAAATGTTGTATGACACTTCGTTCACATAATTTGTAATTACATGCTTATGTGGACGGATCCAAGCACATTGCCATTTTATACTGTTGTATTTAGATGTATTCCTCCAAATAAAATCATATATCAACTTATCAAGAGAGGAGCAAGTGGAGTTGGGACTCTACTGATTTAAACTATTGATGTGAGTGGAAGTTGTTAAAAAACAAATTATCTTCCGGTTCATTCACTTTTTCTTCCCCCTTGAGCTAAACTCCCATTGGCTGTTGCCAGGATCACTGTCAGATTTCAGTCTTGGTGAGTTTTGGACTGATTCACACTGCACAAGCCAAACCAGACAAGTATGGAGTATCTTCAGAATCGCAGAGAAGCTTTTATCGCCATCTGCTGTTTTTTCTACATTGTGCAAAGATGAAGATTCCATCATCACTGATAATGTTTTGCAACACCAATACAACCAATACAATTTTAGTATAGTTATTAATATGTATGTCCAAGCAAGTATAGTTAACATGAATAATAAAATTGAATTGGTTTATGGAACACAGCAATATAAAAGATTAAAAAGCATGCAGACTGAGAAACAAAACACTATCAGTTATGAGCGAATCTTCATCTTTGCACAATGTAGAAAAATCAACATCAAAAAACGAGCAGATGGTGATAACTGGTCCCTCGCTACGGGTGCCTGGAACTACAGGTTCTGTGGTTCTGGGAGAGGCACACAGACATACACACAAACACAAGTGGAAGAGCGATTGTGTGTGTATGTGTGTGTGTGTGTGAGTGATAGAACAAGAGAGAGAGAGGGAAAGAGCCAGACATGAGACAGTGGCAGTGTGGGCATCTTTAGGACAGAGGACACAGACTTCCTAGAGACATCGCCTTTTATTCCAAAAGCTTTTCTGTGTTTTCTGCTGTACTAACTACATAGACCTAATTCAATTACTCTTCCCCTCTTCTTCTTCTGGGTCATACAGGTCACAGAAGATGTCAGTCATTCTCTGCCTTCAGTCAGTCACTTCATTCTTCTTCCTTCTCTCCTTCCTCTGTCCTCCTTATCAATTGTTTTCCCCTTTCCTCCCACTCCCACTCCCACTCAAGGCCTAGTTTCATGTTGACAGACAGGGAAGGAGGGAGGAAAGGAAAGGAGGGAGGAGGGAGGGAGGAGGGGGTCATGGCTGAACCTTCTCCGACATCAGACACCATACACAAGGACTGGTGTGTGTGTGTGTGTGTGTGTGTGTGTGTGTGTGTGTGTGTGTGTGTGTGTGTTTGGCTGGCTGCTTGGTTGGTTGGTTGAAGAAAAAAAAACATTCTCCATTGACTGGAAATGTTCCCCTTTGTGTTAATAGAGAAATACTAAACCATTCTATTTTCTCTTTCCCTATGTGTGTGTGCATGTCTGCACACACACACACACACACCCACACCCACACCCACACACACACACACACACATATTCAAACACAGCCTGGGGCCAGAGGTGTGTCTTTGTATGGTAATCTGAATCCACCATCAGCTATACGTCACCTCTTAGAATAAGGAGTAAACAGACACCCTGCTTCCACTGAAATGTGTATGTGTGTGTGTGTGTATCTTTAAGGAAGGGTGATGACAGAAATCCAGATACTCTCTCTCACCTCCTTAGCCATTGTTTCCTCTTAGAATGGCTATTAATACCCACCATCATAAAGCCTGACACACACACACACACACCCAGGTATGGAAATACTGCGGGAACATTATGGGATGCTGTACTGTGATGTTACGACTCACATTACAACAGTGTAATCTCTAAATCCATCCAGATACACTAAACTATTGTTCTTGTCCAACGTGCTGTTTGGATCGGCTCTCTGACACAGACAATCCTGAATTTCACACTCCGAACACCAACAGCCCAGGCAGCTGGGGTGTGTTCCAGTGTTTCTGGACACTTACAAAAACATTGTAAAGAATGTAGCTGAACTGGCGCTGGCCTCACATTTAATCATTAACCAGAGACCGTTGTGGTCGCAAAGTATCACAAAGTATGCATGAGTGTCCGTGTGTGTGTGTGTGTGTGCATTTCTAGGTTTTCAGCTTGACTGATTTCCCAAACCAAAGCCTCACAGTCGTCTGGTGAGAAAGCATCAAGACCGGGCTGAATTAGTTCCCAGAAACCATCGCGCTTTTCAACGATCACTGCAAAAGAAACTCGGCCTGAGGAAGAATGCTTCAATTCTTGAGACAACAAAGGCATTCCAGGCTGAAAAATATGAATTCAGTTTGCAAAAGTTAACCATTAAATCTAAACCCCACAAACATGTGCACACACACACACACACACACACACACACACACAGACAGACACAGGCACACACACACACAGCGTCCCTTTTGTTGACACAGAGTTGTGGGTATTGGAAGAGAATGAAAGGGCATGGAAAAATCTCTGAGTCCATCCTCAGCCCATCCACAGTAAAAACAACTCCAGAGCCTCAGGCTAAGTTATGGAGCAAATAAAGGAGGGATGAGACAGAGAGGAGCCCCCTTCCTACCTTTCCTCCCCCCCCTTATTTCTTTCCAGCAGGCTATCCTGTCATGGCCCTAATGCAACACAAACCTGGCTGGCAGGGCCAAAAAGAGCGAAAGAGAGCGAGAGAGAGACAGAGAGCGAGAGAGAGAGGGAGAGACAGAGAGCGAGAGAGAGAGACAGAGAGAGAGAGAGAGGGAGATGGGGTTTCCTCGCTTTGCCTTTGGGGGGAATTTGAGAGAGCCGATAGCGAGCGAGCAGCAGGGATAAACTGTCCAGGGAGGGCAGGTCGGGGATCGACTCGCTTTACTGCCGCATCGCTGGAGACACAAACACATGTGTGAAATAATATACACACACTCTTGATAAAGAACGATGCGCTCATACAAATGTGTGTGTGTGTGGTGGAGGGTGTGTCAATATTTGCTGTGGGAGGTTAGGTCAGGAAAGGGCAGGTTTATAGGTTTGTGGTGTGTAATTTTTTCCACTTCAAAATAAGGGCGTCACCTGGGAACAAAGGCAAAACCAACTGACAACAGAGATAACAAAAGAGATGAGACTGCTGCTGTGTGTGTGTGTGTGTGTGTGTGTGTGTGTGTGTGTGTGTGTGTGTGTGTGTGTGCGTGCGTGCGTGTGTGTGCGTGTGTGTGTAAACCAACTACTTTGCATCTTGATTATGTAATCTGATTAATGCTACTTTGTGTAGGCATGAAAACTAATGTGTGTGGAGACAGAGGGAAAGACCAGGTTCCACTTCAGATGTATGCAGAGGAATATTTATCTTTGGCTTTTCAAACTGTGTCAAAATGTTACTGGAACTAATTCATGTCTTCCCTTTGTTCAGAAATGCGCTTGAAAGAACAATTTGACAATGATGGAAGATAAGAAAAAAATAATAAATTGGGTGATAAGTCAATTATATGAATATAAATTGGCCTAGTCGGGGGTTATCTTTCTGTCATCAGCACAGTCCGATGCAGGAATATTGGGCTTCTGTTCAGTAGGGTGAGGAGTGAACTACAGAGAAGGAGACTGTTCGGAGAATTGTGGGGCAGCAGGGAGGGAGAGAGGGATGGAGAGGAGTTGAGGCGTCTTAATATCTAGGAATGCATTCAAACATCCCCAACCCGCCTTGTAGGAACAACTGGGACCTTCATCTGGCATATCAGTGTGTGTGTGTGTGTGTGTGCGTGTGCATATCCTGGCCATTGAACAACTGCCAAGGACAAAGTTTGAGAATATTTCTCATATTTCCCAGGTCGTTGATATCACACACATACTGGGTGCTCACACACACAAAAACAACACCCCCTCTACCTAGAAGCAACTCCTTTCAAAATAATATAACAAGATAGAAAAACAGGAAAAACGCTTCAGGAACTTGCTCCAAAACCAATAAATGATTGAGAGGATGATAATTTATTGGTTTTGGAAGAAGCTCCTTCATCAAGCAATGTAATGAGATATTTTTAGTCACTTACATTACATTAGGAGCCACATTAGCCTAAATTTGGAGCCCCATTTTCATACCAGTGGACTCCACTTGGGTGAGAATTGAGTTAAGGTGGGTTTACTAGTCTCCGCTATGTCACTGCTCTTCACCCTTGAAGTTCGCCCTGTCTGTCTGTTCCAGTGACTGGCTCATTATTTCGGGGAGACAGAGTGCATATCTGACGTATGATAAAGACAGGGAAAGACTGTTTCTGTCATCACGTACTCATTATGAACATGCACAACTGAAAGGGGGAGGCAGAGACAGAGAGAGAGAGAGAGAGAGAGAGAGAGAGAGAGAGAGAGAGAGAGAGAGAGAGAGGTGGGGGGTTGGAGCAGAGAGGGGAGATAAGAAAAGATACAGAATACAGTCAGGAGAACAAGATGAAATGAGAGAGAACATGAGAAAAACAGAAAGGAGAAAGAACAGAGTGTAAAGAGGGGGAATGAGTAAGAACAATAAGTTGAACAGAGGGGTGAAGCGGAGTGAAATTGCTGTGTGTGTATTTGTGTGAGAGAGAGAGAGAGACTGAAAGCCAAATTCCTCTGCTCTAACAGAGGTAGCGACGGGGTGGGGAGGATGGAAACGGTTCAACACACACACACACACACACACACGCACACACACACACACACACACACAAAAGAGTGTCTACAGATGTGAGCCAAACCACTGCATACCAACTTGGATCTGACCCTGATCCATACGAACTCCAGTCCATCACACACACTCAGCAGCATCATCTCTTTTTTCATCTCATCTCCTCTCCTATCTGTCCCCGTGTTTTATCTTATCCTTCCAGTCTTCATAATACATAGTCATCATGCTTGCAGTGTAAACAATCTCCTGACTGGCTGTATTAGCATATAGGCTCTTACATGCAAAACTACCAAGATCTTCCATTCTACTAAAAGAGACAGGCGTTGATTAGCAGTTTTACGCTAATTCCCTTAATTCTCCTCTCCTGAATCAATGAGAGAGAAAGGTGATTGTTTCAATGGGTGAATTGCATGTCACTCCTATTAGAGAGCACACACACACACATACACACACACACACACACACACACACACACACACAGAGTCCACTGTATGCTAACAGGACAACCGAGTACTAGGTTTATCTGATCAAAGTGTGAACTAGGGCCAATTGATAGTTCTAATCTAATTAAGTGTGTTTCTGTGTGTGTGCGTGTGTGTGTGTGTGTGTGTTCCAACCTTGAAGCTGGTCAGCTCTTGCTTGGTGAAGCCGTGACTGTGGATGATCTTCATCTGTTTGACCAGTGTGCTTTTACCGCTCTCTGCAGCACCTAGAGGAGGATGCATACTGGTTAAATCAGGACTGTTATCTGAGAGAAAAAAAAGACTTTAATCTTGCATCTATTCTTCTGCAGTCAAGTTTCATCAAGGCCTCTGCAATGGTTAAATAAAACTTTGATGCCTAAGGAGGATTTGTGATTAAGGAGAGTTGTAAACCTATTTGTCTCCATTGACAGCAGTGAAGGTGAAGGTTACAGCCTGATCTATGGGGCAGCGCGGACACCCAGGGGTGCTTTAGGGTTTTCCAAGGGTTCCCCCGACAAAATGAGGAACAGTTTAATTTCACTATGAGTGAATTCACAGGAAATTATCCCAATTAGAGAGAGACTGATGTAGGCCTCACTCTTACCACTGATCTTCCCATGTGCATTACCAGTCAAAAGTTTGGACATACCTGATTGATTGTACTATGTTTTTCATTATCTGAAAGCCATTTGATCTACAGGCTTATGCTTAAATGCTTGAAATTTGTCACTTTTTTGGTCACTGCATAATTCCATTTGTGTTATTTCATAGTTTTGATATTGTAAAATGTGGAAAATAGTAAAAATAAAGAAAAATGTGTTTCCAAACTTTTGAGTGGTAGTGTATGGTGTAAACAGTACAGTTCAGCACTAAATCAACAACAACAAAAACCTTCCAGTATGGGACAAATCTTATAAAAGGGGGTTCAGTGGGGTAATATGAGTTTATATGGGGGTCTGATGACTGCTGGAGGGTCAGACTCATCTCTCTCTCACCTAGTAGGAGGATTTTGACCACATTCATCTCCCGTTTGGCGTATTCATACAGGTCCTTGTCTAACTTGGCGCTGTGTATCTTCGCCTTCTTCTCCTCCTCCGTTACTTCGGAACCGAGACACAGTCCCATCCCGAGCGCTCATCTCCTCCTCTACCGGGTCACACACGAAAACAAAGCGGGGAGTCCGAGCTGGGATCACCCCGAGTCTGCGCGACTTGCATGCTCCCAACTTGCTGTTGTGCGGTAAAGACTGGAAACTCTGGACAGTGAGAGGAAAAAAAAAAAAAGTCAGACCATCTCCGCTAATGTTTATCGAAACATCCTTCAAAGTCGCCCGGGTTGTGCGTCAAGCCGTCGGTGTCAGGAGAAAATTGATTTTACGCATCGCTCCAAGTGTGTTTCCTGGCAGGGGGAAGAGCCGAAGTTCATAAATCAAATTTACTCCGTAGGCTACTGGGCGGTAGCTTGTCAGTGTCCGTCCACAGCGGGGAAGAAGACGAGTCTGTTATGTCACAGTGCGCCAAAGCGGTTCAAACTCTGCCGTGCCGCTGCAGTCGGTCGACCCCCGGATAAACCTCCAGCGAGCGGCTCCCTCCTCCCACTGCAGCCTGTCCAGATGGAAAAGTTTCGGACTTCCCTGGGAAGTGACGTGCCGGGGATAAAATCCAACACCTGATTGCGCAATCCAATGTATATGTAAACGCAACATGCAACAATTTTACTTAAGATTTTATTTGGTTGCAGTTCATATAAGAAATTCATTACTGGCAAAGGAGAAATGCTCACAAACAGGGATGTACTTTTTTTTTTTTTTTTTTTTTTAAATATGGGATATTATATTTTAGCTCATGCTCATGAAACATGTGACCAAAACTTTACATAGGCCTATTTTTTATTTATTCAGTTTATTTCTCAGGGACAGTGCATATTAATAAACAGTACTGTAAATATGCCAGAATTAGCCAGGAGGCTAGTTTTCATCTGTAGTCCCTGGCCAGGTGTGAAGTTGGCAGCCTAAATTAAAAACAAGTTTAAAACAATAATCATGTAGTAAGTCATATAGCATTTATATTTTTGTTCAGCCTGTTTTACCCATGCCTACCTAGAAAAAGGACAAGCATATATTTCCATGTTCCAGTGGTTCCCAAAGTGGGGTCCGCGGTCCCCTGGAGATCCTCAGCAAAATTAAAGATTTATTTCGCTATTACTGTCATTTCACTCACGGTAAATTGTCTGACAGCTGAGTGTGGAATCCCACAATTGTTAGCCTGACAAAAAAAAGGCCAAATAAAAATTTCCATCTAGTGCAGTGGTTGGGCCCTCTTCAAAATAATTAATTTCACTATTAATGTTATTTGGTGCAGCGTGAGAATCAGAAAAGAACTGCAGGTTTCTCTCTCTACACTGTTATCTCGCCAACTATATAACCAGCACTTCTTTTCTAATCATATCCAACAACAGATTTGGACAGGGGTCCTAGGGGCCTAATATATATCTATGTAAGGGTCCTTGACATATAAAAGATTAGGGATCCTTAACATGGAAAGTGACCTGCTGATCCGGGGCAGCGGGGCTACAGGTCGCTCAGCTCTTCTCTCTCGCAGAGCCCCTCTGCTGCGCCTGGGCTGCGGATTAAAGGCTCTTTGTGTCAGTAATGAGGTGACCGTTTGCAGTTTTTTTTGCATTTGGGAGCAATGATGTGAATGGGACGGGACCAGGCGGATTTAGCTTCTTTCTGAGAGGCTGTGGCCTCATTTCGCTGACTCAGCGAACCGTGACTATCGGCTGATACAACAGAAATCACTGTCATCGGGCTGCACCATTAGGCTCATAATGAATTTTCATTTCCTCCCACTAGAGTCTAATCCAGACTGCGATTAAATACTGAAGACACTTGACCACATTATCGATTTATTTATTTATTATGGGAAATGCAGATAGCAATATAGTGATAGAGAGGTTGTGAAAATTCCCACAATACTTATTTATTTCTCATTCTCTCAGGCTCCTCCCACCTGCCCACCCACACAGTCACAGACACACTGTCTTAAAAGCCACCATCAAACACCATTAAAAACTCATCTCCAAGTAAATTTTCCTCTTACTACAACATTAGAAGCAACGGACAGTAACCTTTCACCAATCTTTGCATGACATTAAAGCTTGCAGAAGCAGGCTGACACTAAAACTTAGGTCCCAAATCTTAAAGTCCTTGGATTCTCTCTCTTCTCCTTCTCTAAGACATCTATAAGGTGGCAAGAGAGGGGATTTTGTTTTTTTCAGATACATTTCTTGAAAGGAGGAGTGAGGATGGAAAAGACTTTGAGGACTTGAATGCAACAGTTGTAGAGACACACTAGTGGTTGAGACAATTCCTTTAAGCGGAATTAGAAGCTGATAAAATTAATTTCAGCCCTTACATTAGTTATACCTGAAGGAATGAGGCACTACTATTATTTACAGCGCAAATACTCACTGTCTCACTCACTCTGTCTCACTCTCATTCACTCACTCACTGACTGACTGACTGTCTCACCCACTCACTGTCTCACTCACTCACTGACTGTCTCACTCACTCACTGACTGTCTCACTCACTCACTGACTGATTGTCTCACTCACTCACTGTCTCACTCACTCACCGACTGTCTCACTCATTCACTGTCTCACTCACTCACTGACTGTCTCACTCATTCATTGACTGTCTCACTCACTCACTGGCTCACTCACTCACACGGTGCAAATTCAAGAGGTCAGAATCCACATTGTTAAAATTAGAATACGACTTCACAGACCATTTAACTTAGTACATCAGTTTTTGTTTTTAGCATGGACAGAGGAGACAGGGGTCCCTTCTAGAAATTAAAATAAATCTCGTACTTCTAAATGTGTTAAAAGTAGACCACATTCAACCTTGCTGAGGACGCTTCTAAATCTGATTCGTTAAAAACTCATTTGGTTTAAAATCTGAAAACATAACTGACAATTACATAAAAACCTTGTCAATAAGTTATGGATAATTACAAACTAAACATATCCCTATTACACCTATAGAGGGACAATTAGTGTATGATTTCGTGGAGCCAGTGAACTGGTTGAGACTGGCTGCCCCATTTGGGTCAAATTCACCCAGCTGGGACCAGTTTGGGACAATCTGGATCTTCTTTCTGGGTCGTTTGAGTGCGTGTTTCTTTAAGCTGAGTGTACAGGACCAGTATATTAGACACAGGGCCAATTCTGGAAGCGGTTTTGGCCAGTTGGACCCAGGTTTGGAGTCAAACTACTGAGCAACCTGGGCAGCAGCTTCACTCTGCTCCTCCTCCTCCCTCCTCCTCATCGCCTCGATCACCGCCATTTCCTTGGCCTCCTTCTTTTGGTTCCTGGCCTCAAACTGCAGCCTGGGAATCAGGAAGAGGACATGGATGAAGGTGGAGAACTTAAGATGGAGGAGAATCAGAATGATCCATACGGAGAGAAAAAAAAATGCAGATGGAGGGGAGGAGGAGGAGGGAGTAAATTTAGGAACGGAGGGTTCCTGACCTGTTTTCAATGATCCTCTGGACAATGTCATCAGTGGTGAGGCCGTTCCCACTATCCACCGTCCGGAAGATCCCCCTCTTCTTAGGCTCCTGAGGGCAGAACACACATAATTGGCTATATCAAATTCAAACTAAGGGTCTTTGGAAGTATCTGTTCCCCTGAAAAGTTCAGTTGCTCCAACTAGTAGCCTCATTAAACACAACTTGCAGTTCTAAGGACAGTTGCTTAATGTTTTGAAAAATTGACTATTAGCTGTGGATTTCTCAATAAATTCACTCATGTTTGATAACAGACAGCAATGTTTGTTTTCCATGCACCTTATTAGCTGGTTTTGACCATTGTAAAAGAATAACAGCTCTCAGACTATTAACGATTTGTTTGAGCATGGATCAACAAACTCTCTAAGACAAGAGTCTGTAAGTACTTTCCCTCATAAAAACGCAATACAATCACAGGCTTTGCTGCACTTTGATCAAACAAGAAGACATTGAACTTACAGCATAGGGGTCTGATGCATCCTTGTCTGGAAACACCTCTGTCTTGCCATGACACACCAGGTCCACCTGCACGTACATACACAGTAAGTAAATAATAATAATGTAAATATAACTACCCTACGCTATCTTCCCTCTGCTCTGATTAGTTCTCACTTCACCGCGTCGTCAGTGTGTGGAAAAAAGTTGGAAGGCAGCTGAACTTCAGTTTGTAGCTGTGCACGCACGACACACTGCTACATTTTACACGCTGGTGTTTGTAGCTTCACGTCATCAGCTTCCATTGAAAATGAATGAAATCATATAAGTGAGAGTGCAGTAGTGAGTGGGCCGGGTTTTGTGTTTGTGTGTGTGTGTGTGTGTGAGTGAGTGAGCGAGTGCACGAGTGAAAAAAGGAGTGAACATACCCTAAGATCAGGCTTAAAGCCAGACAAAAGCAACTGACCTTAAAATGATCCAGGAGGTCTTTGCCCACTGCATAGGGAGCTCCAATCACCACCTCTGACACATACTGTAGAGAGAGAGAGAGAGAGAGAGAGAGAGAGAGAGAGAGAGAGAGAGAGAGAGAGAGAGAGAGAGAGAGAGAGAGAGAGAGAGAGAGACAGGATGATAATGAGGCAAAAGATTGGTTCAGGGAGAGAGGATTTAAGGGCAAGTTATACTTTTGCATGCTAAGTAAGTAGTAATAACCGAAGAAGTAGTAGTGTGTACATTTTCTTAAACTCACATTCTGGGATATTTCTCACCACTAATGCAGTGACATCTGCTAGTCTTTATGATGTGAAGATGAGGTGGTGTACAAATGATTATATTTGCAGCCCTCCTCAGCTCGTCTCTCTTCGATCTGCTTCATTGTCTTTGCTATCAGTGGACATCAACCAGATACAGGTAGGAGGAAATACAAAGTTACCTTGCGAGGCAGCTGGATTCGCGAGATCACGATCACGCGAGAATCCATCTTGCCAGGCTTCAAGTTATGCGTTTGTGGCCGAACCACAGCGGTGCGGACCAATCAGCGTCCTATGAGGGCAGCTATGGGCTTGGTTTAGGTTTGGCGACAGCGAGAAGCGACTGTTCGTTCACAACAGTGGCGGCTCTTAAAGAGGCTAGCGTAGATGCTGCTATAACATCAGTTACTTCTGAACTGGAGAGTATTTCTTCATTGAAAGAAGAGCAAAGAACGGCACTGAAGGCTTTTCTGGATGGAAAAGATGTTTTCGCTCTTCTCCCGACCGGCTTCGGCAAGAGTTTGTTTATATGGTTCGTTGATCTGATTGGTTGAAGTTAGCCCGTGATAGACGGTGATAGACAGATGGTTCATCCAATCACCTGCCAAGTATTTTTTGAAAGTGCCTGCCCTTTTCCAAACAGTTTCCAAGGACAACTTCCCAGATGGTTCTGTGTAACAAACCATCTGCCGCGTCAGGTTAAATACGAAGTGCACCCAGTTAAATTTTTGGAGAGGTGCACATAAGCTACAGCGGCAGCCTCTGCGGGCTACAGCAGCACAACAAAGACCTACGGCATAGCTTTGACGCAGAAGTATAACTTGCCCTTTACTTGATTCTTCAAATGATTAAGCTTTACATGTCAGCGCTTTGCCTCAGTTAGCACCTTTCTGTAAAACCTGCTTAAATGTCATAGTATAATTTACAAGCATTTTACAATAACGGAGAACCATGGGGAGGTCCAGGGCGAAGGTGTTTTTACTGTACACTTCACTAGTTAAGAGTGGTGCATTGGTTTAAATTCTGGTCAGCATGTGTGTACGTCTTGGTCAGGCACTGAGTGAAAATGTTGGCAGAGCACAGCAGTTTAGTGGTTTTGGGTTTGCGTAACGTGTGTGGTTTGCGTAATGTTCTTGGTTTAACCTCTCTAACACACACACAACCACAGTGCAGACGGGGGCACAGAGTCTGATTGTTGTAGTCGAATAGCTGATCACCAGTGAACGGAGGGTGGCACCGCAAGTAGGAATACATCCCACTCTGCTAAACATCTAACCGTCCGTGTGTGTGTGCCCCTCCGTGTGTCTGTGCACTCACCCTACAGGCCAGGACACTCAGCGTTCGCTCATGGATGTTCATGATCGGGTAGTTCTTCCCTTTGTACCGATTCACTTCCTGGAGAAGAGAGGAATGAAGAGTTCACTCAAGACATTTTTACCTTTTAGCCATTTATCAGACACCGTTATCCAGAGCGACTGACAATAAGTGCAACAGTAGAATGGGTTACATTCCTAGACCACTGAAATTACAAGCAAGCAACAGTAAGAGGAGCTTTGGAACCGGGCCCTTCCCCATCTAACCATAAAGTGTGAGCTACTGTTGCGTTAACTGGTTCCAAATGTTTCTTTTCAAAATCGCTGACCCAGCAGGGAGGGGTGAGGCTCTCTCTCTGGTCTGAATGCTTTATCGAGGTCTGTATGTGTGTGTGTGTGCACGAGTGTTACGTGTGTGTACCTGGTCAAAGTGCAGACCCACGATGACGTAAGGCCTCTCTGCCTGCTTATAGACCATCTCCAGAAAATCAACATGGCCGATGTCTGTCAGGAATCTGTCGTCAAGGCAACAACAACAAACTCACACAGGAATGCTCCCTTCACTTGCTCCCACCCTGTAACTCAACTCTATTTATCTGTGTGTGGTCAGGATACGGAAGAGGTCGAAGGCCCCGGCCACATAGATGATGGTGTCTCCGGGCTGCGGCTCCTTTCCCGAGGCGAACTGGATGATCTTCTGAGACGTCTGGAGGAACTGAGACACTCCTGTCCAGGGACTGTGGCCTTTAGGACCCTGGAACACAACAAAATACACTGAATCACACCTATCACGTAGGATAGGCTTTTCATTGGGACTTCAAAAAGAGGATATGTAGTGCCCCCTTGTGGGAGAGATCATCCACTGAAAGCAGTCATTCACACACATCTCAGGACCAATTCTAGGGATCTTCTTTTTTTTTTTTTCAAATAACACTTTTTATTAAATAAATAAATCTACATATACATATACATATATGTGGAGGTAACAGTAGGATAAAAAGCTGTCTATTCACCTTCCCAAAGTTGTCTGTGTGCTGCTGGTAATCTGGGTTATCCTAGAGAAATTGAAGAGAGAGGGAAAGACATTAGATCAACAACAAAAACTAATCACCATTGCCCATATTAATGAGGACACACACACACACACACACACACACACACACACACACACAAACTCACAATGTTGCTGTGATGGGCTTTGGTCATGAGCAGCATTCGCCCCACCAGGTCGGTGGTGGAGACACCCTGTGTGCGTTTACACTCCCGGTAACGGCCCTCGCGCTTCACCTCTGCGTACGTGTCCTTGCCATCCACTGTCAGCGTGATGTCATCTGGGAAACATAAACCATAAAATTAGTCTGTCATCAACAGCATAATCACATCATCACATCCTGCAGCACAGTGACGCTACTCGACACTCAGTCAGGACACACAAAGCAGCCTTCAGCTGATTCACCTCCGTGCACACAGAAGTCACAGTTGTACTTGTCCAGCGTCTCCAGGGTCGTGACGTAGGGCGCTCCCTCCACAATGTCATCCACCCACTTAATGGCCCGCACCATCTTGTAGCGCTCTGCCTGGGTGAAGACTGGAGGTCCCTTGTGCTTGGAAATCTCAGCTTTGGAGGGGGAGGGAGAGTTTCTTATTATTGCCACTTCTTGTTGACATCTGTACAGTAAGTAATGGATAATGTACAGCGAGCCGGTCATTATCTCAAAACAAGCCCCGACAGGATGAATCAAGACACTGAGGCGAAGTGGAGGAGGCTGCCTGTACATTATCCCGCTTATTACACAGCTGCTTACCTAATATATGAATCATTTTACACAAAATATTGATTTAAAATAATTTTATTACAAGCTTCTGATCCAGTAAGATCCAGTAAGATTGCCATTCAGCCGCTATGCTCTCTGAATAAATTAAAAGTAATCTCGGAAAAATCTTCCATGTTTCTAAACTTGGTTAGCCAAGTGTTTGTCTGAAGTAACCAAGGAGTAACTACCTTGTCACTTCTTGATTGCGGAGTGATATGATTAGAGGTGAAACAGCGGCCCGCTGTTCAGAAATAACAGACCTCAGAATGCATTCATTGGCCAATCAGAATTGAGCAGACAGTAACAGTTTCACAGAACTAAATATCTGGATTAGAAAGTGTATGTGTGTGCTCTTACCATCTGTATGCACCCCGACTATGAGGTAATCTCCCATTGCCTTAGCCTGCCTTAGCTGGTTGGAGTGGCCGTAATGCACCATGTCATAACTGTGGAGACAGAATATAATGTCTTCAGCATGAACAACATTAGACTGTTCCTCAGGGAAGCTAGGATTCTGGACGGTTCCTAGATCTTGAAAAAAACAAACAAAAACAACAGGGGATCTGGCCGTTACAACTAGCACCCCACAGCTATAGGAGGATTTGCCTGAGGCCCTCAGGCTCGCAAAATCTTTGTCTTTCAAATCTCCTGAAAACTCACATTTAAGATCTAGCCTAGCTTTAACAGCTGAATTCTGCTTGCTTCATCTGTTTTATAATCTTTCCTCTTTTCACTGTGACCTTGTGCTGTAGAGCACTTTGTGCCCTTAGTTGTGAAAAGTGCTCCCTCAATAAAATAGTACATATTAGTATTGTTGTTGTAATCAAACCCTGGAACTGAAGCATAGGCCTTTGTTGCATGGTGAGTGATGATATGATGGTTAGAGGGTGAAAGGTAATGGCCAGAGACACAGCGATTGAATAGTGAGCCCAGGTTTATTTGATTTCTGCCATTCAGTAACTTCTACATTTAATGTTGTTGCAGGCTCTTGCCTTTTCCTGATTACAGCGAGGAGGAACTTACTACGAGTTCTCCTCTTTCACACAGACCCTCCGGCAAAATTTTATTCAAAGTCTTAGCAGATCTTAACCAAATGATAAACAAAATGAGTATGTCATTTCCAGAGATTTGAAGAAAATTCATATGAATTCAAATATCTTTTCGGCCTGTTGGCTAGAAACCTAGTTGTTGCTGTTGCCTAGTCAAGTTTGTTCAGGGAAGGTTCACTGAGAGCATGTGCTGTTCTTCAGCACCCCGCAGCTCCACATTCCTACAGTTATAAAACATTCATAGCTCAGGACTGTCCAGTACTACCACAATCTTCCACTGTGGGCCACTGAGCAGCTCTGGAGCAGTTGGTGGTTAAGAGCCTTGAGGGTAGTTTTTGAGGGAGGAGAAAATGTTACCCATTCACTTTCCCTGTCCTGGCTTTCCCAGCTGGTCCAGGGATTCAATACAGTAACCTGTCAGTCACAAGTCTGCTTCTCTAACCTTGAGGCTCTGCCACACCATGTTAACACTTCGGCCTCTGCATCTAGCGAGCTTATTTCCACCAGGTCAGTCAGCTTTTCTTGGTGACCCTGGCTGTCACTGTACCTCCAATAGGCAGACCTCTCCTCTCTAATGCCATTACCACAAGCTCCTAGTCTGAATTCCCTTAAGAAGTATCCTCCATCCTCACTCACCTATAGCCTGGACAGGATCACTCAGACACAGTGTTCCCGCCTGCAAATTTATCTTTATCAGAGTGAAATACTGTATGTATATAGCCATATATCAAAGTGCGTAGTGAAGGCTTATGTTTAGTGCTAAGCAAATGGCGGGGATAGCTAATGAGAAACATAACTCAGAGGCTGCAGCACAGACTGCTTGGTATGTACTTGGGTTTTGGCCAACCATGCACTTTTACTTGACCACTACGGAGAGAGGATTCTGACATGTCCTCTTCCCCCTTTTTGTTTTGCTGCTCTGGACCTCACGATTTCGTTGTCTCTTAATATTATGTCTATTATTAAATATATACGATCCCTCTCAATATCTCCATCCCTCTAATCCCCAAAAAATGGTGACCACTACCCAGCATGCTGTTTTTGTATCACACTGAACGACATGTTCGCTATGTTAGTTATTTATAACCACCACACAAGACGGCCATGTCAAACTAGCTATCAGCAACTCTGTCACTTCCTAGAGTAAGCAAGCGTTTGCTGTTCGCCTCAACTACATCACGTGGCAATGTGAAAGATCATGGTCTTTCCCTCCCAATACTATAGTGTGACAGTATGGTGAAAATAACCTCAGTGAGGAGATCGGACACTTAGTTTGACTCGTGTTGGTTGGTTTCGAGTGTCACAACCAACTCCCTGATGTTTGTTTGTGTCAGTGAGAGAGAGAGAGAGGGAGAGAGAGAGAGATAACTCCACTCCAGGGCATTTCGAAACAGAGGCTGTAGGCTAAATAAAACAGTTTATTAATGCCTAACCCCCCAACCCTTATCAGACATCAAACTAAACTACAAACAAACACTGGGTATTTTCTTTCTGATGTCTGATAAGCATTTGCCACACAGATAAGGATTCAAAATAAGGCAGGACCCACTTGGGTGGCCATCAACATTATTATATTGGGCAAGGCAAGGGGAAGATTTTAAGTGAGGCATCTTGCAAGACTTGGGAGTTATAGTAATGCAAGACAAGGCAGGTTTTAACATGTAAGAGGCCAGAGTACCACTGGGATAAGGGAATTAGCTCTATGTACAGCATAGGTGTTTTGGAAGTTTCAACCATTTCCATTATAAATGCGTTCAAAGAGCAGCCTGTCATGTCCTCTTGGTCAGTGGTGGGTGATCTGGGAGACTTCAGGACAGTTAGTAACTGTGTGGGCATCATAAGACTGCACAGGTTTTCATATTTGAGTTCCCCTTATCCCTGAAATAACAATATCCCCAAATTCCCTCCTGCCTGGTGAGTATTATTTTTTAATAGCAGTGCAGATCTGTCTGGGCGTGGTTCCTTCAGTCACACGCGCCCACTTAAATAAATGATTCAACATAACCTCAAGGTGTTAATCAGTAGTTTATGAGGTTGCTATGATAAGAGAGGACCTTGTCCCTAACTTGTAACACTTAGCGTTATATACACAAAAATAAATGGTGCTAATGCTATTTGACTGTAATGGGGCTGCATAAGAGTATTACGGAAATGGTTTTAAAATTAAAAGTAGGGGCCAACGATAATGAAATAGCAGACCAAATAGCTGTCATGATTAATGTTACTCTGCTCACTTAACGCTCCCTTAATTATTTAGGTTGGACGGCTAGCAACCTGCTAAGAGCCTTGAACTTCATAACATGCAACATCGAAGTATGTCACAGATCAAAAATGAAAGGTGCCTCACTTTACATGAGTGTTTGCATTATAATGAAAAAAACAAACCTAACGTTATGTTATTTGCAGACAAAGTAGCTGCAACTCTGGAGCATAAGCAGCAGTGTAACGATAATGAACTGGTTTTCTCCTAATGGTTTACTCACGTTGCTAATAATGTAACCCTATCTAGCTAGCTAACATTAGCATGCTAGCCAACCAATGGGTTACTGTTCATTTGAAGCATTAAGGTATGACCGCACATGAGACAAAAATCTTTAATAAATAGGTTTTCAGAAACCAGCTCCATCAGTGACTGGAATTTAGACTCACCAGCCGTCACACCACAACCGGACAACGCGCTTCCTTTTCTCCGGGCTACAGGCTGAATCCCCCGGCTTAGCACCGGCTTCACTCCCCTGATCATTCGCTGCGTGGTGACCGTTTTTGATCATTTCGATAGGCAGGCTCAGGCAAATAACTTGGCAACAGCTCAAATAAAATCAAAGGTGCAAAATCTGTTTTAAAAAAAAATCTTGAAGTTGATTAATCCAACTTTCCTCGAGGAATATTTCAAAAGGACGCTTCGCTCCCCGTCTCAGAACAGAAACTGACGCCCCGCACAGCCAACGCCTCCAAGAACGCAGCGAGATACGTCATCATCGAACGAATCCTCCCGGAAAGCTGACATGACGGTTGCGTAATCACTCATGTCACGTGATCGTAGAAATTGCAAAAACTCTGAGAAAATAAGTTAGAAAGTAAAGTAATTATACATTATCTGCTAAATAAAACCGTACACACTTATGCTGGGGGTTGCAGAAGTAAAAGTGTCTTCTCATAAACGCTACTGGCAAGTGTCGACAGACAGATACAGTATTTAAGTATACTGGGTCACATGTTTCAAAGTCTAGGCGTGAAATAAACGTAAAGCAGCTAAAGATGACAGTTAGGCTGTAAAAACTGACCGGGTGTTAGGAGACTATTTAAACACAAGCTCCCTACTCTACTTAGCGGATAAATAAAATAGATAGATAAATAAAAACAGATGAGCAGATAAATAAAACACTACAAAAGAATAAAGGGCCGGGTTGAGGTACTTCTCAGAAGCACTAGACAACAATAACACCTAATTTTGTCTTAATCCAAATTGTTGACAAATCAAAGGCAGTAATATGTAGGCATAGACTATACTGACAAACAGAACTTCAAATGATTAACATTTTATTGTGTCACAAATACTGCATTAATTTCTTTTGCAAAATACAAAAGGGATTTAAGGATTTAATATAGTTTGGCATTTCTTACCCTCTGACCCTTGACTTGTGGTGTATATTATGACTAATAATACTACTTGATCTTCCTGAGATAAATTAATACATGTCTATTTTGTTATTTACTACCACCTAGGTAAACAGTAACTTAATGAATAAACAAACCAACAACTAATCAAGTCAAAATTCAAGTTTCCTTCATATGTTGCTGCAACAAAGGAGTGAGAACAGCAGAGTCTTAGCAATGTCTGCAGAAAAGTCTTAGCTAAATATGTAAACATAACAAAGTAAGCAAATTCACCAACTTCAGTAAAGCAAGGTAGCAACTGTATTGCGTTGCCTGCCAGCCTGAGGACAGGCGGCAGCAGGGTGAAGGTCAATCGTGATTTCAGGGAATAATTTAAGTAAACTGAAATAAAATTCAAATAAAAACAATCTCCTCAAATGAAACTATAGAGACTGTAAACTTTGTTGAATATGACGCATTCAACACAAAACAAATTAGAAACCATCTGAAAAGGACTACAAAAAATATTACCACTTACTCTGAGCAATACGTCCAGAAAATGTTTGAACTCTCAAATCTTTTTCAGTAATATTGATAACCACCTCCCACCTAACTCATCATCATGTTGTACAAAGTAACATGTCCCTTAATACTGACAACGATCACCTGCTAATTTAGCGTTTTCCTTATCTAATACAGAATCTTAGGAGAGGTAAGTTGGTCTGAGATCAGTGCCTGAAGTGTCCAATCATCCACTGGAACAGCTTACACCGTTTAGTGGACAGAGGCTCTTCATCGAAGAGGGCTTCAAAGTCCTTCGAGGTCTGAATAAACACGTCCAACTCAGCTTCATCACAGGACTCAAACTGACAGCTGGATTCTCAAATTGGCATCGCTCACTGGAAGCTGCAACCTACTTCACTGCAATGTAAACAGTCTAGGAAGTTCCTCGATCACGCAGCTTTCTTCTTCTTCCTTCCTTTGCTGTAGCCTCGTCCGAACCAGCCGCCCTGCACGGCCGCGGCTCCGGCTTCTTCCTGGGTGTCAGGTGAGCCGTCGTCCTGCCCAGCAGCCGGAGCGATGACATCACGAGTGTGGCTGTCGTCCTCCTCTGGCTGCAGAGGGGTGGCTGTGCTGAAGATGGGGTCCTCCGCCCTGATGAGACAGAATGGGGCAAATAGAAGCTGGGAATTAAAAGGTTTGCCATACCTAATTTCTCTGTGTGTGTGTGTGTGTGTGTGTGTGTGTGTGTGTGTGTGTGTGTGTGCTACGGATGGTCCTGGGTCCGAATACCAAAGCACGAATAATGCATTTTAAACGAATATGTCCTTCCAAGTTTTGTCAATATTATTCAGATGTTTTAATAGTATGCCTATATAGTTGTGGAGAAAACATATTCAACTGAAAACAACTTGACTGGCTTTTCTCATTAAACTCATTAGAGAAAGGGGGCGGGGTTTGTGTTTCACAGCCTGCTGGTGACCATCACACACACATGAGAAAGAAAGAAAGAAAGAAAGAAAGAAAGAAACAGAGAAAGAGATTTGCTTGTTCATAAGCTTTTTGTTTACTACGGTAATAGTATATAGTATATATCATTTCTTAATTTTTCTGTCTAAGTGTGTGTGATTAATTCTCATGGCCCTTACTTGTCATACACAGGAATCTGAATGTTCAGGTCCTCCATTAGAAGACTCATCACATCATCACACTTTCCGTGGATTTTCAGCGTGGCAAGGTCATCTTTCGGTGTCCACTGAAAACACAGACACCTTCACATAATCAGCCACTGGGCAGCGACAGTACATCACTGATGTCTCATTTAAATTCCACTTATCCAACTAAAATGATAGAAGAAGAAAAGTGTACCTGTAGGTTGACAATGTAGAGTTTGGGTCTTTTGCTTGCTGGTCTGTTCATGCACCACAGACAAGCATATTTCTTCAGCACCTACAGGATGAAACATACTGCTGAGAACATCCAGCTATACAAATAAGCTACCGAACTATACATCATATCATCTGTGTAGATTAATTTCAGTCATCCAGCTGGTAAGATGTCCAGCTAAAAAATAAAAACAAAATCCAAGAGGCTTCATCAGCTGAATCCCACTCCACTCACTGACATACCGCGGGCCCACGAGCCAATCCGTGACACGCTTTACACAGCCTACCTTCAGACTGGAGCCCAAGCAGAGGATGACGTCGGCCATCTTGGCAGCCTCTGCAGCTCCCTTCCAGTTGAGAGGCTGCTCCAGGATCCCGCGCTCCCCAAAGTGCACGATGGTGTCTCTGAGCTCAGCGCCACAGTGGCTGCACCTGCGCCCCGTCGCGTGGCGGTGCAGCGACGTCCGCTCCGTCACGTCGAATAAACGCACAAACTCCCTGGCTGGGGAGCAGGATGTACACACCTGGGAGCAGAAAAGGCAAAAAAAAAATGTCAGCACACCTACTTTAATTTAGGAACTATTTTTCCAGGACAGTATGAAGTTCCAAAAGAATACGGTCATCTCAGAAATGTTTGATCTTTGCAATTTGCATACAGCAGCATCATTTTACGAAAACAGCTGTCGATGTAGTAGCACATTATACAATTATGATTAAAATATTTTAACACATTTTATCAAAGTGGGTAAGTCATAAATAATTGGAGGTAACAAGTTTTGGTAAAAAAAAAATCCTTCTGAAATGCTGATTTCTGGTGACATGACTGCATAATTTGTGACTTTCCAGAATGTGGGAATCTTACAGAGTCAGTGATTAGAAGGAAGAGGCTCAGGACAATATTTGTTTGTCTGCAGGTGTGTGAGTGAGGAAAACAAAAAGACTGAGGATGTGTGTTTGTGTGTGTGTGTGTGTGTGTGTGTGTGTGTGTGTGTTTGTGTCTGCCTCACCTCAATAAACATGTTCCCATGGAGCTCAGAGAGGGCACGTCTGGGAAGACCACTACGCAGGTGAAGGCCATCACAGTTTTGGGACACCACATGCTGCACCTTTGGAGACACACACACACAAATAAATACTAATGTAAAACCTACCAGTATAACTGATATGGGGAAGTCTCACATACCAACTTCTCCTTGTGCAGCATCCTAATGCACATGTGTGTGAGGGTAGGCTCTGCTTTACTCAGGTCAGACGCACTGTTTGAGGAAAAAAAACCCAAAGATAATAGAGGATATTAATAAATATTCTGTGTTCTAACTTCCAAACTCCATTTCACTTCTGACAAATGACGCAGCTAACATCACATCATGGCAAAGAATATGTACATATATCTCACCTGACCGCCCGTCCCTTCTGTAGCTGAGTCCAAACCCCATTAGGACCCCTGTAGTCTGGGATAGACGCTGCCTGAAACACAACACATGATTAGTCCAGGAAAAGTTTAATTAACGTGGGAAGGAAAGTGAAGAGACAGAGTTTGGCGTACCGTACTGATGCCGGCTCCAGTGTAAACCACCAGGTGTTGTGCCTGTCTGACGGCTTCGGCCAGCTGACTAACTTTACTTTTCAGCTCATCTGCATCATCAAACACCTGCAGCACGGGAAATAGAAATATGTTTTAAGTTTACAACCATGTACTCCTGATGTATCAAGTGACAACCTAAGAAGGTTCGATAGTGTCTCCTTTTTGTCTAATCTGTCGTCCCGATTCATACCTTTCTCTCATCAATTCATTTTTCCCTTGTTCACATGGAAACCTTGTGCAACATGACTAATATATTTCTGAATATTTAAGTCAGCGTCAGCTCCTCATCACTCAATTACCGTCATAAATTCAGTTACAGTAATTAGCATTTGTTTCAATAAATTTTACATTTTCTAAAACTGGAGGCAGTAGCAAGCATGGTGTCATTTAGTGCGGCAGAAGCAAAGGAATAGAGAGAGACAGAGAGCTGCACAACTTTGGGTCTATAAATTACTACTGTGGTCAAGCCAGCCAGAATAAAAAATAAATACAACTTCCCATTAAAATGATCACAATTAAACCGTTATTGAGGAACTTACTGTATGTTGGAACGTCATAAGAGTAGAACAAAACACCAAAGTGAAAATAAAGAATATATTTAATGAGGAATCCACAGTAAACAGAAATGCATTTTTATTAAAATTTTGCTTTCCACAGCATAGCCAAATAAGTCTATGTAGGAATGTAACACCTAAACTCAAGTTTACCACCTTTCAGCCTGACTAACACTGAATGTATAAAATATTAAGAATGTTTTTCTGATATTGAGTTGCAGCCCCTTTGATTGGCAGCTTAGTGATTGGCACACTTAATTGGGGAAATCAATACGTGATATTGGCTTTTACCTGGATTCATCAGTGTAGGCTTCTTCATGAAAAGAGTAACGTTAAGTGTCGCTGATATTTTGCACATTGTGTGAATCTTTATGAGATGCACTCATTTTCTCGCCTTGTGATGAACAACACCCGAGGGACGTCAAAGCCTGCCTTCCTCTTCCTCACCACTAGCTGCATGATCACTTGGCCTATGCAAGACATCATATATGTATTCAATTTATATTTCCCACCTCCTCCTGCTTCCTTTTGAGCACATTTCTGCGGACTTGTCTCCTGCAGATCTCCTCCACCGTGTCCCGGTGCCGCAGCAGCGCAGCCGCCTCCTCCTCCGACCGCTCAGCCTCCGCTTTCTTCAGGATCCGTGCGACCTTTCCGGATCAAGTACCGTGCATTAATGAGTATTTAAAACGTTGCCGATGTTGTGATTAGGCTGCACGGCTATGGAAAAGCATGCAACATTAACTGCTGTTTAGCCAGATAGCTTAGCCTAGCTTGTTGGGAAAGGCGCTCCAGGTGTACTGAGCGGTCTCGTCTTACCAGTTTAAATATCTTCCGCTCGCTTTCCCGCTGCAGGATTTTAGCTTTTTCCAGCGCCTTTCTCTCGGCCCGTGAAGACACACTGGTCCCAGCGTCCTCTTCCATCATGTTTTCTCAGCTGTAGTGTCGAAAGTCTCTGTTCAAAACAATCCACATACTGCCAGCAACCAACGACAGCCAACAATATACTACTTCAACACGGATGTTATCCATGTAAAAATGTAGGAAACAGCAAACAGCGCGCCCTGCTGACGGACATGTGTGAATAAAGTTGTACAGATTGACAAAACTTCAGAGCAATATTTCAGTTTAGAGACTTTTATTACCAAACACACACAAAAAATAAATAACATATAAAACAACTTCCAAGTTTGTGACACTAAAAAATTACAAAGGTTTTCTGTAGTTTGGCTGATTTGTAATGCAAATACTCTAGAGGCAACACTTCTGAACGACACTATTCAAGCATTAGGGTTAACATTAAGGAATTGTGGTTATGTGTGAGTACACTGTCCTAGAAAAAATACTGTAAATATCACACTGTAAGAGTAGTCTAATACTTCTGTAAATGGTCTATATTTGGTGGCAATGGACCGGGAACGTATGAAGGAATTTAATCATCTGAGCTGCACACACCTTGTTCAAACTACCAACAATGGGCTTTGTGCTTTGTGCTGTAAAAATAGGTATAAAAACAACTAAACCGGGAGGTAGCACTAATATATCTGGTCCTCTTTATATAAAACATAAGGGACACTCTGCCTTGCTCAGAGCTTTCTAGCTGCATCCAATGGGTGAACGCCACATTGACAGAGCAAAACACTGACAGGGGGAGCTTATTTTGCCAACTCAGCACTTACATTCTTGACATCAGTACAAACAAGATGGTGGAAAGTCATCCAAGGCTGTCAAGTTTTGTAAATTAAACACAATGAGGTGAACTGGGACCAGACCTGGTGGAGGAACCTCGGCACCGACAGGACGGCTGTGGTGGTAAATTTCATCCAGACCTCTGAGCGGCCACTGAATGTGAAAGTACCTTGTAATGCCCAATGAAGTGTGGAGTTGTGTCCATAGTGTTAGCTAAAGTTGCCATAATATTATATGTAGGTTAGTGCCTGTAAAAAAAACATCCACTGCACACCAAATATAAAGCACAATGATATTCCTGTGCAACAACAGGCATCACTTTGTGTCAAGTTTGGATAAGTTACGCAAAAACCGTACAACAGCTAGAAGCCTTTTTAGGATTCCTTATCGGTTTCTGTTAGGACAGCATCATCGGGGTCGACAGGAGTGGGTTTTCTTGGGGACCCTCTGAGGGTTCGCTCTGATCTGGCGGCGTTTGGTTTCTGGCGGCTGCTCAGCGGTGCAGCCGGTCCGGTGGCCGGCCCTCGTCAAAACCCCCCTGTGCCTTTCTGCTGCCTTCTTCTGTATCCTGGAGGGGGAGAGAGAGAAGACAAGTTTTATTAAGTTCTATTCTGAAAACTGCACAGCCATTGGATGTCAATCTAGCGGCCTCAGTGAAGACTTTCTTAGTCTAAAGGTACAAGATTTCCAAATGTTTTTTTTAATTAATTAAGCCCAATGTTGCCTTTACAGCTGATTGGGGCGCTGCAGGAACACCTCTGAAAATACTGTGATATGTATGATATGGAATTTTGATTGCACTCTCAAAACTACAAACTACTATTTTGTCCAAATCTTGCATGTATCCATAGGTTGGGTGATCTTCATCTCATGCTATTGGTAATGGATAGGTTCTCTCACACTACTTCTCTCTCACACACACATGTTCACATAGACATATTATATTTGCAATCCACATCCCTAAAAGAAAGCTGAACTGATGTGGTGAAAACTGCAAGAGAACTCACATCATTCCTCTCTTCCTCTCCAGGGATTTTTGTGTGGCAGCTGACAGAGAACTCTTTCCTCTGGAATCGCCTGTGTGCCCACTCTAAACACACACACACACAAATATATTGGTCACTGTGCACATACTACACATACAAACAACCACACATACACACACACACTAACCTAAAACTTGTCCATGCATCAGTAGAGAGGAAATGTATATTGACACAGCATGGACACAATCAATATTTCACATTCCTTACTGCCCACACTAAAAACTGAGACCAACACAAATAAGGAGGAAAGGGAGAAAACAAAACAAAAAAATAAATAAATTATCCCCCAGACTTGTCATGGAGCAGCGTGGGACTTTGGTGCCCCCAAAAGGACTTGGACAGGATGGCAAGGAAGTATTTTAATCTTACAGATTGCACTCTAACTCTTCAAAGCAATTTTAATAATCAAAACTGGATTGGAACCACAATGACTTCCAATATTTAGGCATGTCCCAATTTGGGTACCGCCCTGCTGTGATATGTAAGAGTTTGAATATAAAAGCCAGCCTTTAGTTTACGCCCACATACAATTCTGACCAGGTCTTTCATTATTCTTAGTTGTATCACTTAAAAATAGTGAGTAAACAACGCTCCTCAAATATGCATGTGGTGTTCTGCTTTTTTTGGGGGGGCTTTTTGTTTTTACCTGTCGTCTGAGCTCTCTCTCCCTGGCCAGCTCTCTGTCCCAGCTGATCAGCTGCATCCTCTCTCCGGCAGACAGGCTGAAGAATATGTCATAGACCTCGTAACGCGCAGAGCGCAGCTGGAGTGGAGCACAATTACAGAGCAGGGGACGGTTTAGATGAATGTGCGCCATCAAAGTATCAGCTGTGGTGATTGCTAATGGGAGGAATAATTGCTCATTGACAGTGTAAAAGAGAGAAGGTGAGAGAGGTTACCAGATGGGTAGAACAGGTTTTTATCTTTTTACCTGCAGTGTGACTCTCTCCTGCAATAAGAGGTCTTGTCTGCTGCAGAACTCTCCTCTGCCAGGGGTTTGTTGCTGGAAGGCCTGCAGGAACTGCTGGGTGTCCTGGGTGTCCACACACACACACACACACACACACACTTAATCAGCAATGGTCATCTGTTTACAAATAGTCTTTTTACGACAAAAAGATCGAGTGCTGCCAAAGACAGACATGACACTGCTCACCCTGATGGTGCGTAGCAGCTGTGCCACTCTCTCAGTCCTGAACAGCCTGCGAGTCAGGAAGCCCTTCGCTGCTGCCAACACCAGGGGGCGGTAGCACTCTGGGACAGAACTGGAAGGCTGAGGGAGAGGAGGAGGAGGGGAGAACTAGCGGACGAGAGGGGTGAATAATGAGGACCAAGGGGGAAGAGAGAGGAGAATACCAATTCCATCAATGACAACCAATTAATTTCCCACCCAGATTCTCAAGGTCTTTTTGCTGGCATCTGTTTAGCGCATCACCGCCAGCAGACTTATAGCTCATCATTATAATAGGAAATAATAAGACAGCGGATGTGCCGCCGCTCACTTGTTGATTCTAAAGCTGTTGCATTACAGAGAAATGTTGGTTAGACAAATTTAGTCTTACTGAGGCTGAGCTCCTGCGCTGTGAAACATTTTACTGAGCAATAACAGATAAAGTGAGGTGCTACTGAGGATTAAGACATGAGCTTGGATATATGTGTGTATGTGTGTGTGGAGGGGGCTCCTTTATCTATTTGACCTGAATGTGGCAGCTGGATGCTTGGTTATGAATAAAAATACAGTGGATACACAGGATTAAGACGTTTGGTGGGTTATCAAGGTGTGAACAAAGCTTTTCACACCACTGACAGCAGTGAACAAATGTGATGACAATACCTCAGAGACGGTGGGGGAGGTCAGGGTGTCCCCGAGACGTGAGCTGGACATGGGGCAAGGGAAGGACACGCTCTGGAGGAGATGATAACGCTCTGCCAACGCCTGAGAGAGAGAGAGAGAGAGAGAGAAAAGGAGGGACAGAAGAATGAGATGAGAGAAGAGTATGTGTGTGTGTGTGTGTGTGTGTGTGTGTGTGTGTGTGTGCGCGCGCTCGTGTGCATTTGGGAGTGGGAAAGGTTGGGAAATATTGAATTGGAAAGGACAGCAAATGAGGCAGGAGGAAGAAATTAATTGAGGGTAGAGAGAAAGAGACAGAAGGGGAGAGATGGGGCACAGAGAGGCAAGAGGGATGAGATGAGAGGGAGGAGAGGAGGAGGAGAGAGATAAAGGGGATGATGAGGAGAGGAGAGATGAAGAGAATAAATACAGCCACAAAGTGAAAATGATGGTTGAGGTATGAGACAAAACAGAGAGAGGGATGAGAGGAGAGAGATGAAAAAAAAGAGGAGAAGGAGAAGGGACCATTAGTGGTGGCACTCGGCGGGACGATCTGGCACTTAACCACAGACGCTCATGAATTAAACAAATTATCCTTTCCTTTTCTGTGTCAATTCCCTTGGTGCCCTGCTCCCTCTACCAAACAGTCCAGCCAGCTCCCTCCCTCATCACATCACCAATGATGGAAGGACAGAAGGGAGCAGAAAAGAAGTCCTTTTATTAAACAGCTTATGTTAATTATATCGTTGTTAAAGATACATAAATTAAACAGAGACTGTAATTAATAGGGCAAGGACACTGGCCAAGAACAAATACAGACACACACACTGAAGAAACAAGGACTGGTTGCCAAAAAACAGCAGGCGTCCTTGGGAAGATGTGCACGAGCACATGCGTGCACACATGCGCACAAGCACACACACACAAAAAAAACAGGCTGCCATGCCAGCTCCCCTCTTAGGGATGTAATGAAACATTTATGGTAGAATCCCTGGGCTTTTTTACTGGGGAGAGTTTGAAGGTCTCTTGTAATGAGCAGATGTCTGTAGTCTACCCACGACCCAGGTCTCCAGAACCCCACTCTAACAGGTAGGGGAACAGTGTGTGTGTGTGTGTGTGTGTGTGTGTGTGCGTGCACGCATATGGAACAGTGCCAGGGTCTTGCAAAGGTCTGCCTCTTGTTTTAGAGGAACATTTGGGGTCAATGTAGTATCACAGCTTGGTGAATTCTTAAAGGGATAGAAACTCTCCAGCTTGCTCCGCTCTGAAAGGGACGGAAACACTCGGCAATATTTCTTAATTTCTCATAGGTGACCTTGGGTGGAGTCAACAACCTCTGTGGGACAAATTATGGCAGCTGTATAGCAATTACGTAATGCTAGATCTGCTTAGTAGTATGTGATGCAATCTGATGCAAAGAGAGGACCAATGGGACTGGGGGAATATCAATATAAACATGCGTCATCATTTCTGCTATGGTAGATTTGTGGTTTGCGTTAGATTTTACTCTGCATTTTAAAAAAAACATCTTAATTTCACTTTCATTTCAGCTAAGTTTCAGACATGCCTGATAGTTTTAGTATTTCAGAAATGTGTCAGTTCAGTTTTTATTTAATTTCTTCGAGATTAAGATATAGTTTCTATAGTCAAGGCAGAGAACACCGAATACACATGACCAGTCATGAGGAAACTTATTAGTCAACAGGGAAAAAGTAAGTCAGTGAAACTAAATTCATCTATCTGCCAACACTCCTACACTAGATAAGATCCATTTAATCAGGATAACTAATTTCCAGACCACTCTTACTCATGTTTGTCCCCCGTTATATTGTGAATGAAGAAGTAGAGTGTAATGTGTCATGGTAGACAGAGTGTTCATAGAGGTGTGTTTATTCATGCCCCACTGTGGCCTAGTACTTGGAGCGACCATCCCACAGCTGGGAAGAAGGTGACATGTTTGATCCCAGCAGAAGCCATGTGTCTTGTCATAGCGTCCTTGAGAAAGACTCTGTCCAACTATGACTGTCAGCTAAATGCCTAAAATGTAAAAGGTTCATTTGCACATGGCCTAAAAGCATGTAGACTACAACTGGACTGGCAGATAATGTACCAACATGCAGCCTCCACCTACATCTGATTTCTATTTTTAGATTTGTAGTTCATTTGGTTTCATATCCATCATTGAAACATTAGTCAAAAGTGCATCTCTCCCCACTTACCTGTAGTAGCTCTTGCTGTTGTCTCCTGTGCTCATCTTGCAGGGCTTTGACCTGAGCAGCATGGGCCTGTTTCAGCTGCTGTTGTTTGTCCTTCTGACCACTGTGGCCTTCATGGCACCGTACTGAAGCTAAAGGCAGGCAAGACAACATACATTATCACATATGACAAGACAAATTAAGGAAAACATCTTGACAAATTTAGCAATCTATTGACGGCTATTCATTCTAAACCAAGGGTGTCAAACCATGTGCCATTGAGGGCCGGGAGTATACAGGTTTTCATTCGAACCAAACCAACTACACCAGGTGATTTCACTGAATTGCTCCTTTGTTTGGAATAAAAATCGACATACTCTCAGCCCTCCGTTGCACATGGTTTGACACCACTGTCCTAAACTCTTCATATCCTTTTATTGGTCTTACCTTTGGGAGTACTGGAGTTGGGTCTGACTACCCAGCTGGCTCCTCCACTTGTGGCCCCGCTCCATTCCTCATTCCCCTCCGTCACATGCATGAGCAGTCTCCGTTTGGCTTTGGATATCCCACCCTGACCCTCACCTCCACTTTCTGGGGTCAAATGCTTCTCCTGAACATGGTGACCTTTTGAACCCAAGTCAGATCCTGATCCTTCGAGGAGCCACAGCCCAGATGGCGTGTCCACATCATACGACTGGTTGAGAGACAGGACATGGGAAGAGTCCTCCCCTTCTACGGCCAACTCATTTCTCCTTTCCTTTGGCTGGTTGCTGGTATCCGACAGCACCGAGCCTTTACGTGGAACCGTGGTTTCAGATGGAACCTTCCGGAAAACATCAGGAATGCGCATCCTCTGGGCCAGAGAGGTGATACATTTTGCAGGCGGCTGTTGCTTTCTACAGCCCTCATGCTGTCCATAACTCATAATGCTAAGGTCCTTAGTCAGAGGTGCTCTATCTGACCATTGGATCCTACAGGGAGCCACACCAGTTTGTCCTCCTTTACCTGTCCCTTTATCCTTTCCGTTCTCTGTAGTTGAGGTTTTCACAAGCCTGACTTCTCTTCCATTAACTGGCTCAGGCCCTCCTTTCTGTACTATGAGAGGAGGGTCTTTAGGGTCATTGATGCTTGGTTCAGGTCCTGTATCTTCATGCTTATTCTTGTAATTGTCTAATGATTGTCTTCTCTGCCATTCACTGTTCCTCTGGTCTTGATCTGTATCACTTCTATCATCATCGTCTATCGGCCTGTCCTCTCGATAGTCACAGTCATTTTGGCCAACCTGTAGGCCTATATGTCTATCTATTTTAATTTGGGCAGAGTGTTCGATGCCTTTATGACAGACGTCACTGTGTAGGTTGCTATCAGTTTGGCTGCGATTGTCTATGTTTTCTGTGAGCGTCAACTCCAGATCTGAGATCAGTACTTTCAGACTGGACAGGTTCAACTCAAGCTGATCTATCTGCTGTGCTTGAGCCGAACTCTTGGCTAATACTCTTGTTGCATCACCTTCACCCACTAGAGGCACACTGGGAGAAACTACTGGGCACTGACTGTTTTTGTGTCCCAGGTTACCTTCTGGCTCACCCTTTTGGTCTACATTCAGACCTGTATTGACCAGGATTGTCCTCTTTGGGGCATCAGCTCTATCAATGGCTTCTCCAGTTTTGATATTGCCTTTGTTCTTACAGTGAATGGGACTCATACAGAACTGAAGGGCTGGGACAGTCCGGTACTTCCCACCTTCTTTAAAACTAGATAGGAGACAGGTTGTACTCTGCTCACTAGTCAAGTAAAAGGCTTCCTGGACCAGCGAGTTATCTGTTAAGATGACAGGCTGTGGTTGAGGGCAGGTGCCTATTTGTTTAGGCTCTGTTATGTCCTCTTGTGGACAGTCCGGCTGACTGTTTTTAGAGGCTGTTTTTCCTTCAACTCTATTCAGCAACTCAGTATTTCCATCTCCTGTCAAATGTGTGCTTTCAGATTTAAACATTGCCTTTTCACTATGGTGCTGTTTTACAAGGACTCCCTCTCTCCTAGACACCCTCTCCTCATTTCCCCAGGATTTCTTTGGTGACGTTTCCGCTGACAAGAAAGCAGTTCCACTCTTCTCTCTAGTTTTCCTTCCCTCTGCAGTCGCTGTCGCCTTGTAAGGAAACTCGTCATTCTCCTTGTCAGAGAGGCTCTGCTCCTCCTCCTCCTCCCCTTCTCTTGGCTGTTCTTGGGTTCTCTCCTGGATTTTAGAGTTCTTGGCTTGGTTCCTAAGCATCCGCTGGCGCCGCCGATACTCCTGAGATTTCTTCAGCAGGGCCTGGAGGCTCAGACGGTAAGGCTCCTCAAGAGGCATTAAGTCTGCATCATCTAACTCTCTGTCTGCTGGTTCTGTTTCTCTAGACCACTGCTGAATTTGCAGTTGATTTGTTGTTGAACAGTGATGAGTGGCTAATGTCTGTGATAGCTCTGGAATACCTGAAAAGCAACTATTTCCTAGTGAAGAGCCAGGGCCCTCATCTCCATCCCGGTTCTGATATTGGCCAAGGTCATCTATTACAGTAAAGGCAGGGCTATCTTCATGCTCTGTACTTTCCAGATGAGTGCTTTCAGATTTTTCTTTTGGCAGATGTCTTACCTCATCTCCATCTGAAGGTACCTGCGCTACTGAGGTGCTGCAAATGTCCTTTAATGGGTCACCTGCTATAAAGTTATTATAAAAGGGTGATACCACTGCACTCTTCTCTAGTTCCTCTCCTTCTATGGGAGGGTGGCTGATAATATCTGGCATTTTGGTGATTGTGCTTGAGGTGTTGTAAAGGAAAAAGCGACCAGTATTATTTGCTCCCTCAAAAGAGCCAAAGCCATGGCTCTCGCCCCCTGCCTCAACCCCGCTGGTGGTGTTTTCGTCATTCTCATAGGTCACATAACCTGAAGAGAGTGACTGGTGGCTGATGCCATTAAGGGGATCTGTCTTTGGTTGTGATTCCAGTTTCTCTTCACTCTGATCCATAAGGCACTCTTCCTGGTAACGTTGTTGAGGTGTGGCACGATAGGTGGAAAAGGCACTATATGTGGTTGATGTCAGTGGAGGAACACGGACACCATCCTTCCCATCGTGCAGGTCAGATGGTGGCGAGAACGACAGACTATCTTTTGTCCCAATGACGTAATCGCTTGGAGACACTGATCCACTGCTGGTGTTATGGGAATATGAAGATTTAGAGGTGTTAAGCCCCGACTCTTGAACAAACTCCTCCAGTGTCTGTGTTTTCCTCAGCTGCAATACATAAAACAAAACAATAACAAATATCCCACATCAGAGAAAAGGCAAATTTTTCATTTGACAAAAATGAGTAAAGTCATCATAAAACATAATAGAATTCTAAAATAATGTCTCCAGTAACTCCCATCAATGTGTGAAGATGACCTCTATGTCATTTTTGAGTTGCAGTGCAGGATTTTCTCAACCCATAGAGGAGCATGTAATCCTTCAATTTAAGTTAAAAAATTAAAGTCACCCAAACTGTATTTACAAGGTTTTCAACGATATCTTTGTATGGTAATGGGCACTTTGAGTTATCCTTAAGCAAAGCTGCTATCATGTAATGTATAAAAATATAGGCACATATTAGGTTTGCCTAGAAGAGAGTTGTAAAATCATGATTGACATTACCTGAACACTGTGTAGGATAGTTTGTACATAGGCCGCTCTGGCATCAGCCTTTGCATTTCTCTGGACAGTGGCCTTCTGTCCTGCATCTCGGTGTCTCTGCATTTCCTCTCTCTGTTTCCCTGACAGCTGTTATCATTACAAAACAGGTAGCGGATAGTCAAACATCAGTTATATCAGTGGATGCTTAGGCAGCGCTGCATTTTTCTACATCTACATGCTTCACACCAACTACCAGCCAGCTAAAGTTATAAAGATATCATTGGGTACACATCATTGTAAATGCATTATGTTTAAAACTGAAAGAATGAGTGTACAATGTTAATACTAGTGTGTGTGTGTGTGTGTGTGTGTGTGTGTGTGTGTGTGTGTGTGTGTGAGAGAGAGAGAGAGAGAGACAGACAGACAGACAGACGTATTAGCTAACAGCCACTACCATTCACGTCAATATGGCCTGACTACGTTCATCTGAGTCTCCTCATTAGCTAATGTTAAAACATCAATCAGGTTTTGAACGAGAACTTAATTAAGTGTAGCTCATACCAGGGGTGGAAGGATGGGTTGCCCATAGAAGCGGATGAGAGAAGATCCATTGCTACGACTTGGAGCAGGTGATGAAGGTTGGCTATCCTCACTTTTCCTCAGTTGGGAGAGACGATGCTGCACAAACTCGTCGTAATCCTCCATCAAGACAAAATGCTGTTTCTATTCCCTGAGCTCCGATAACAACGCCACGTTGCATTAGGATTCGGAAGTTTCTACTTTTAGATAACTAACGGGGAACTACTACTAAATTAGCGTTAGTTTTGCTTGCCAATGTTACTAGCTGCCGAGCTCTAACGCTAG
Source organism: Centroberyx affinis (assembly GCF_046629955.1). NCBI lineage: Eukaryota > Metazoa > Chordata > Actinopteri > Beryciformes > Berycidae > Centroberyx > Centroberyx affinis. The sequence continues at coordinate 88,890 of NW_027279781.1, forward strand.
TTTGCTAGCTAGCTAACGTTAGCTAGCGTTAGCCTGGTTACTACTGAACCACTGAACTACTGTAACGGTAAAAACACAGTGGAGAACAAAATTGAGCTACCAGGCCAACAGTAAAAGAGCCGCTCTCTACTTTTCATCAGATAATACAGTTCTGGGAACAACACAGAAAATTATACCAAACTTCAATCTCAACCAGGCTCAATGTTTACATTTTTACCCGCCTCGCCTCCTCGAGCAACGAAGTGACAGTTTGGAAACAACTGTTGTGTAGTCCACAAACTCCGGCATGGAGTCACAGCACACATGGATTAACCATCTTAAACAACGCTTCGCCGTTACACACAAATTAAAGTAGCTGAAACTTAACAAAGAAGCAAATTATATCAATTTAATTTAACGCCCTCTTTGATAACGGTATCGATATAGAGCATGCGTTGTTAATGGATGAAACTCCGCTCCATGTTTTTCCATATTTCCAGACTGGTTGAGAGTGGAGGGAGCTGACGGAGCCAATGTCAAATTGATACTGCCATCTACAGACTCGAACGGCTAAACAAAGACATGAACAAAGGGGCTGTTCCATCAAAGGGCAAAGTAATGTTTGTAAATGGAAATTAAAGTAATTTTAATTACTTAAAAGTGGGCCGAAATGCAGAAATGTATTGAAACATTTGTCAGGAAGATACTGATCCTCACAACCTGTGCTCTTCATTGAATGATCCGCCCTGATGCTCTGCAGAATAATTAGCACCCCTAGGAAAGATAAGACAATGCTGTAAAAAATAATTTGTGATAACCATTATTATGCTCTTTTTATTTCAATAGGTGGTTCCCATGATGAGCACTATGGTTGCAAAGCCTATTAATGTCCTCCGAAGTTATTTAATTGATTCAGATTCAGTAGCCTATCTATTTCAAGCCCTCATACTCATCTAGATCATGAGACTCATGGCTATAAAACCAATGTGTGTGTGTGTGTGTGTGAGTGTGTGAGAGAGAGAGAGAGAGAGAGAGAGAGAGAGAAAGCAAGAGAGAGATCATATAGGCCTATAATAATACAATAAATATGAATATAATCTATAATCTAACCAACATAATAAATAATAATAATCAAGATAACAATTTAAGTTATCTTATTAACCAGTAATGAATTATGTTATTCATTGAACTTATTTCATATGTATCCTATATTTGCTTCAAAAATGCTATCAGTCTCTCCTGTCATATCTGAATCAGCTCAGCACCCTATTCATTATGTAAATAACAATTTTTCTGATGATTGTACACAAGAAAACCTGTTCCATTTTAAAACATGTTTATTGGTCATATACAAAATAAAGTAAGCTGTTTATCAACAAACATACAGTATATACATCAATAAATTAAAAGATGCATCAGACTGATGATGAAACAGTTAATTTTATGATTACCAATACATTGTCATCATCACTTACGTATCTACAAATTGCAAAAAAAGTACAATAATTTAGTTGATGATAAATACTTACAAAGACTGTCACATTTTAAGTATTTTCCCATAGAAAGTACTGTGAATAATTTATTACACCCCATACAGAAATATTACAAAACACAGAATTTTCTATTACAAGGTCATTTCTGAATATGCCATATTCACACAAACTCACTACTTTTCTATAGCTTTAAACTGACCATTATATACTTTTAGAAACACAAAAATATCCCAGCTCCCATGAGCAACCTTGTCATATGCTCACCACTTGACACCACATGTGGTTTGATGAGAAAATAGAAGAATAAATAAAAATAAAAAGCAGCAAACAGGCAAGAGAGGGGGAGAGCGCTACAACAAAAAGCAAAAGAATGAAAACAAGTTATTCTGATGTGACACCTGAACTCTGGGTAATATATTTTTTTTAACATTACAGGGTGTGTGACTGTGTGTTTGAGGAACAGGGGGGGGGCAGAGAGAAAGAGAGAGAGACAGAGAGAGTGAGAGAGCTTGGGAGGCAAAACAAACAACATTATTGATGAACACACCAAACAAACGATCAAAGGAATCCTTGGTTCATTTACTTTCATTGATCGCCATCGGAGGTGGGTGAAAGGACTTTTAGAGCCTGGTGGCGTGATTCACTAGACAGGAAAACAACTGAATGACTACATACTGATTGGCCCGAGCAGCAAGATAAGGAGTTAATGATTTGCGTCTTCTAGAAGAGCCGGACATATTGGAGAAGGGCATGGCCGCCTGCTAAGTTAACTCCATCCCATGTGTACTAGGAACGTTTGTGAAACGGGTGGGGAGAGTGGAGCAGGAAATGGCCTCTGTGAAATATTTATCAATGGTTTAGGAGTGGTTACATGGGTTTGTGATGAAATGTCTTTCCCTAGGGTACAACCCCATCTGATCTTTTCATAAAGAGGCTACAACCCCATATGATGACTCCTGTACCTGATATGATCACAAGCAAATAAGGTTAGCGTGTGTCTTACAAGCTTATAAACTGTATGAAAAGCCTCCAGATAAACATTAAAGGTCACTGTTGTCAGCTGGCCACGTCTGCTAAATGAAAATTAGGAAGACATTTTTTGTAGCAGCCCGTTAACATGCACAACACCCAACACACCGACCTAATGACAGGAAGAAAAAAAAAAAAAAACATGGAAGAAAATCTGAGTTTGGAAGACAAAAATAGGAAGACAAAAAAGTCATGGGATTCTGAGTTTGACTGGAGGCCTAGCATGAACGCTACAGTATATTTGCATGCCATCTTCTTCCCAGTTAAATATGGAGAAAGAAACAGATTACAGTATATGATTTAGTCTTTTTCACAGTTAATTGAGTACTTTAAGTGACACTGGGTAAGCAAGGTAAATCACTCCACGTAAGCCAGATTTAAAGATAGAGATAAACTGATATTGGCATTTGATAAGCAAAGATAGCCTAGATCGATAAACACTCTGTATAAAAGCTAATTGACCTCGTCACTTTACACTGTACCCGCAATGATAACGCAGACAACTTCTGATACGAGACTACAATAGCATCACTGCTCACTAATTTTGCCTCCTCTGAGGCCCCCAGTTTGCACAATTAGAGACTGGGCCGGATTATATAGGCCTATCGCAGCGGGCGAGTGCCCGGGGGCACCAGCCAATTTGCCTGTTCGGGGGGGACCACACATTCAAACCACAATTATACCTTTATAAGCTTTGTCATATTTTCTTTATATATTAGGCCTACTCTCTGGGGAGAATGCATACGCGACCTTTAACCTTTGATACTAAAAAAGAATAGGCCTATACATAAAGAGAAAGTAGTATCGTGATTGTGTGTAGGTGCCCCCCCCATCACATTTGAATTTGTCAATTTTGTGCGGTAAGAGAAAAAGAAAAGGTAGGCTGAAAACTACTTTCCCAAGTGTCTTCGCCGCAGTCAGGCTTTTCTTAACCTGCCTGTTACTAACTGTAAGGGTGACAAATATTTTCCACAACTTAAAAGAGTGAAGAACGAACTGGTCGAGTTGATGCTTGTGGAAAGGTTTTCTCTTTGAACTGGATGCGCGGTTTGTGATGCTTATAACAACCATAATTTTGAATAGCCTACGCATTGCAATACATTCAGGGATGGACTGGCCATCGGGACTACCGGGACTGGTTTGGTTGGTTTTTACACCAACTTCGAGCCAATCACAGTGCTTAAAAATGCGAACCCCAACCAACCGGGAAGCCGGGCCACGTTAAACAAACTCACATCAAATAACCGGCGTGTTGTGTTGTGAAATCACCAGCAAGGATGGTTGGTGTCCGGCCGATTGTGGTAGGCTGGTCTGGACAAAAGTCCAGGTCCATCCCATTGTCTCAATGTGCTGCTCCTTTCACCTTCTGCAGTTCCCACTGTCACATCACCTCACCTGAAGTGATTGTTTGCTACAGTTATTAAGCTTGCTTTATTTGGTGGTATGTGGGGCCTTGTCCGTGGTGCTGAAGTTGCATTAGATGTCTGTGTCTTTGTATTATGATTTTGCTCTGTAATGGTTTGGCATTTAGTCTTCATTCAGGCCTTTGAAAATTTATGGTGGAAACAATGATTTTTAGCATGATGTCTTTGATGTGAGTTGCATTCAAATTTGATACAGTATAGCTCTGTGTGTAAAGCCTAAAATGGCATTTGCAGGCTCAAGTCAATCTATGGTGTAAAGTAATTTGTTGGTTAGTACATTGTCTTACATTTGTCTGCAGTATGTGTGTTGAGCCTGTAGTGTTTAAGTTGATGTAAATCTATGATCTTTATTGGCATAGTAAATTTCACTTTTTTGCTTGTCAAGTGGACAGAGGGGGGCACTTCAAGTGAGGTCACCCTAGGGCACCACACTGTGTTAATCCGGGCCTGATTAGAGATATTCATTTAACAACAGTCACCACGTTGAAATATGTATGTTCACTCAATATGCATCCTCTCCAAACAAGGGGAGGATGAGAAATACAAAAAAACAAAAAAACTCAAACTAAGTGAAAACATATTTGGTACAACTGGACGGTGGCACATACATACATTTTGATAAGCACCTCAAACTTTCATATTTTGCTCTATCTTGACATGACCTAGTTTTAGTACAAGATGTTTTTTCCCCTTTTTTTTTTTTAACCACATGACCACACAGCACGCAGGACTTGCCAGTCAAAAACAGAACAATAACATCATCAGAAAAGCAACAGTAAAAGACAGACAGAAAGCAAGAAAGTGAGAGAGAAAGGAAAGAGATTACATGGACAACTCCATCAGAACAATTTCACAGATCACCAATCAAAGAAAAGCATTCCGCCCATACAAAATAGGGTAAATCTTTTTAAAACATATACCACATACATAAATATAATGTGTGCGCATGTGTGTGTGTGTGTGTGTGTGTGTGGTACCTAAATTTGCTTGCAGCTAAATACCAGGTGAGCGTATTCCAGTGTTTAGAGATAAAAGAAGAGGCTCCTATCAGACATTTTCACTTGACATTTCTGACATTTGTAGCTCTCTAGTTTCATGGTTGATTGAACCTGCAAATGCTTATCAGTGCAAGGGTTTATGGAGTATTAATATTTTTGAACCTCAAACCCACATCCCCTTCCCGTCCCTCCTCCTGTTTGAATTTTATATTAATGTAAGGTGCAGATGAAGACCTTACCGATCTCAATAACTGCAGAGCAGTAGGCTTAGCTAACCCCTTTTTCTTCACAGTGGAAATTAGTAGTTCAGGTAAAACATGCAATTCAAAAGGTGTATCATGTTTTTATCATTGTAAATTGCATCTGTTTCAGTGACTGACTCTTTTTAAATCAGGTTCCCCTGGGTTAACAAAACAATTTGAGGCGACTGGACTTCATAAATAGGGTAAACCTCACTCTTTGACAGACAATGTCACAACAGATAACATTTTCACTTCGTAAAACAGCACATACATTAACAAAACTGCTTCACTTCCCTGGCATTTACAGAACAGTAGAAAAACAAACAAACAAAATATGATCAGCATTAAATATACATATCAATAGAAAAATGTACACAGCAAAAACAAAATATTATCTAAGTCACACACCACAAAAATAACTTATTAAAAGAGCAGGGGTGATGCAGCCATATAGGCCCAGCCATAATCCCCATAACCTTGCATGCCAGGTGACCTGAAGACGCAACATCACGTGGCTTGCAAGGTGATCCATCCCCATTTCCTTAACTCGTAGGTAATTTTATCTGCAACAACGAGCCTTGAATATTGCAAGGAGCATAATGAAGTACCGGAGCCCTATTCAGAAAATCAAGGCATTAGACATAAATGTCTAATGCCTTGATTAAAATTTATAAATCATCAGTGAGTGCAGATTTTAGGTAGATAAACACATGATCTAACACATCTGCAGTACTGGGGCTCAATGCTGGGGCAGGAAGGACAAAGATCTTATGATTAAGAAGAAAGAGTGCAGTTACCCATGGTGTCATCACCCGCTTCGGCCTAAAATCAAACAAGGATCGACGTCACATCCATGAAATAGTGAACATTACAGTTACCTCATCACATACCTACACAGCACACCACACACTAGTCCACGGTTACACACACGTGCCTAGTCACTAGAGAAAAACAAAGCTATTGACTTCAATAGTTAAGCCACTTTTGGTACAATTGCAAAATAGAGAGAGATATATCAAACAGATTTTGTTATACCTTTTTTTACAGGTTGTTACAAACAATGCAAAGATAATTGTCTTTATAAAATTCCAGACTCTACCATACATAGACAAAGATCCTTTGAGTATAGAACACCACATATTATAAGACTAGTTTTATGGTAAAGCTCATGGGAAATGACATCCATTTGTGTGACTGGAAATTCAGTCAAATATTTTAGTATCATTACTGTTGACAGTCGAAATGTCATTGCTAGCTGTCTGCATTGTCACTAATTACATTTGCACAACAAGTGAGCTCAACGGTTAAAAGTAAGAGGAATGCAACGGGTAAACCAATTTGATTCGAAGTACAAATTTCTTTGTAGGCATAATAACATAGATCTTTGAGCCAGTAGCCAATCAAATTCACAAACAAATTAATCAAATAAGTAATTCAGATAAAACAGACAAGCATTTTAACTGTTCCTTTTAAAAGCACATTACATTACCTTTCCAAAAAGCAGATTCTGTGCAAGAAAAAGAAAACAAACAAATGAGCTCCTGTTTTTGCAAACTGTTTGTTTCTAAATGGAGGAACTGCCAAGTCACATAAATGGGTGTTATTATAATCCTGATGGCTACTACACAGCTCTTACAACAATACACAGCGATAGTTAAATGCTGTCACAACCTGATTCCTGATTGGTCAGTGTATTCCATTAAGCACAGGTATAAGCACAAGTCAACAGACACCTGCATTGAATCTCCACCACCCTTCCACCATTCCTCATGTCCTCCAGACTTCCTCTTGATGCATATCGTAGGAGACCAAGGCACTTGCCCGTCCAAATCTCTTCAATATCCTTTGAGAGGAATTCAAAGAGAGAGAAGACAACTTCGTCTTAAATTCAGCCCTGGTGTTCAAACGACCGTTTCCCTGAAGATTCTCACGTACTAAGACAATGTCAATGACTTGCATTAATGTCTGTCCACTTTCAGATAAAGTACCATTCTGTGGTGTGTTGGTTTTTTTTTTTTTGTTTGTTTGTAAATATCAATTGCCTTTTTCCTCTTCCTGTAGAGCCAGGAAGTATCTAATAACGGAAGCCAGTTGGAATTGAAAAATGGAAGGACAAAGAGAGGAGAGAGATAAGAGAGAGAGAGAGCAACAGAAAGAGAGAGAGTGAGTCGGACAGAGAAAGTGTTAGACTAGAAAAAATACAGCTAACTAAATATAGCAATACCAAAACAAACACGCACCACAGAATTTCACAGAATTCCTGATATATAACAATTCACACACAGAGAATACACTTTGGACCTCATGTGAATGACAACACAGTACAAAACAGTAGAAATACAGTTATCACCATTGTGTAATATATATTTTCTATAGTATTTTTCTGAAAAAGGTCTTCGTTTGTTCTTGGCTTGGTGGAGCAATATGGGACTTCTTTGCAGACAGTGAAATCTGTAGGTCGTATTCTTTTGGAATTATAACCAGGGTCCCAACGCTTTTTTTGTTAATCAAATCCCATGACTGTTCCATAACTAATCAATAACACCCTTTCCAATACCAACAGGTGTAATATTTTAGAACATTTAGAATATTTTTGTTGGTATTGCTGATTTAAATGTCCCACATCTTGGTTTCACTAGGTCAAACTAGCACTTGAGTGCAAATGTGTAATTGGGTCATTAAGTACCTACAGATGCCTAGAAACACTTGACTGATTGAAATGGCAACAAAATTGCATGGTTTTTCCAAAACTTTTTGGACATTTACAATTTTTAGCAGTTTTTCAGACCTGGAAAAAACAACAATTCAATGACTTTTCCAGGCTTTCTATGACCGTGGGAACCCTGTGTATCTGTCCTGTGCTAAATGTTCATGCGCTGACCAAGAGCTGCATCCTAATAGTCTCAAGAATCTTCCTCTGCTTCCCTCCTTTCCTTTACCTGCACTGATCTGAGATCGGTTACAGCAACATGCTGAGGCGGTGTGATCACAGCTGCCCAGCTCTTTGAAGTCAGTGCAGGTAGAGGAGAGGCGGCCAGCGGAGGAAGAGGATTACTCTGATGCAGCTGAACTCCATCCTGATACACCCTCATGTATCCTTCCCTCCCTCAAGACCGTGCATCTGTTTTTGACTTCACTATTGTAATCACGCTCGTTGCCGTCGCCACCTTCCCTGGTATGAGAGGCCCAATGACGGATGACGGCACCCCTCCCCCTCCTCCTCCTCCCCCTCCGGCCCTGACCCCGACCCCCACGGTCGGGCTCCGTGCCACAGTCCTGGCGAAGGTCTGTAATGCCTCGTACTTAGACCTCAGCGCGTCCAGCTCAACGCGCATCGAGGCATTCTCATTGGCCAGTTTGTCCACCTCCTGCTGCAGCTGGGCCTTCTGCTTCTCCAGCTCCTCCTTCTGGGTGACGCGCTTCACCCGGCAGCTGGCCGCGTAGCCCCTGTTCTTCAGGGTGCGCCGCCGCTGTTTCAGTTGCAGTATCTCTTCTTTCGTGAGCCCTCGGAGGTGCTGGTTCAGCTCCCGCACCGACATGGTCACCAGCTCGTCATCAGTCAGGCTGGTGCCATTCTCCCCCGGCTCCCGCTTCACCTGAGGAAGGGGGAGGGAGAGGGCAAGAGAACGGCAAGAGAAAGTACGCAATGAAGTACGTAGTCATATTTCAAATCTGTATATTTTCAGAAGACAACAAAAGCAATCTATCAAACACAAGGAATTCAGTGTACAACGTGAGCACTCTCTTACCTTCAAGGCTTTATTTCCTTTATTAGTCGTCGTCATGCCACAAGAGCCTTGCTCTTCTGAACAGACCTGAGGAGACGCAGGAGGATACAAAACATTAGCCGCTCCATTCAATCAAACACAGAAGTGTTGAGCATGAATGAGGGGAAAAAAATCGGACATAAGGTCGAGAAGGAGACCATTCAAGTTCTGGCTCAAGGCAGTGAACAGAATACTAGCATCCAAAAACAAAGAAGACCATCAGTGTGTTAGAAGAACAATAACTGTCCTTTAAGGCCAATTGAAAAGCTGTCTGTGTCTGTGGCAGATCAACACCCACCAGGACTAGAGGAGATATATCAGATCCAGTTCTGCTGTTCGACGTGAGCATATTATGATGCATCTGTGTCGGACTGTTTGAGTGAAAGTGAGAGACACACGCGCATGCACACACACACACACACACACCCACTAACATTTCTTAGAATTTCCCTGGCTTCCTGTTTCCTGGTGGTTATTCAGACAGTGCCCACTACCTTTGTGTTCTAGAACTCTCATTGGTTGGCTTTCGGCCAACAGCAACGAAATGAGCGTGAAAGAAGAGGAAGTGGTAGAATTAGTGGGAAGAACTCCAGGGGAAAACCAACTGTTACAGCTTTAACACAACCACACACACACACACACACACCTTACCCAAGACTCTACTGTAGAGACTGCAGAATAGTACAGACATCAGAAGGAGAAAGAGAGATATATACTATAGGGATTAAAATAACAAAACAATCACACCAAATAAAACTTGAGCTTTTGAAAAAACGATGTATAGGTATTTGTGCCAAAGTGGAAACAAGAGACAAAAGGATGGAGACACAACAGCATGAATCAGAAGTCAACACATGGGGAGTGGGGAAGTGAAAAAGATGAGATCAGTCCTTAGAGCACACAGTGCCGCAGATGAGCATCTCCACAAGCTCTCAATGAGATGCTTTGTATAGTGCGTTGGTCCAGCTCTCATCTCTCAGATCAGTGCGTGTGTGTGTGTGTGTGTGTGTGTGTGTGTGTTTGATAAAGGGCAGCTATTGTTGCAGCTGCTGAGCGATCATCATGAGACCAGTCATGATGACTCAGCAGATTCCTGATCTCACTCACTCACCCCGCCCCTCCCCTCCACCATGCACATTTCTGCTCTCCTCTGTCACTCTTCATCTCCCCTTTCCTGCCCCACCTCTCTCTTGTTACTCCTCTTTGCCCCCCCCCCTTTTTTTTTAAATTGTGAGGGACTGCCCCAGAAATAGCTGTAGGCATGTGAAAGGTTAAAGGGCATGGCGGGGTCAATGCTACAGTCAACGAGAAAAGGAACTTTAGATCAGCAAAATACAGTTGATGCAAAATCTGCTCTCCAGCCAAACCACCACACCTAATTGACACTGCTGAATCAGAATTTCAGTTCTGGGTTTAAATTGCAATCCAATCAATTTGTTGGTTTGTTGGTTCAGTAGGCAGCCTATTCTGTGAATGCTCATGCATTTCACATAAAGGCCAGTTTTAAAATACAGTACGTGGTTCAACCAGATTTTTAATAGGTGATTTATTTCAACCATTAAAAAAAAGTTAGGTGGAATTTAACAATTGAGCCTCTGTTTGAAGAAGTGATGACATGTAAGCGACATGAGGCAATGTGCTTCTCTCTTCTCCTTTCATTCTGATGAGGATGTTATTGTCTTTCTGTGAAAGGCACAGCAAAGAGTGTGCCAGTGAGCCTCCCCCACAATGCACCTCTATCTGCGTGTGAGGGTGTGCGAGTGTGTGTGTGTGCCACCACAAATCCTGCAGTTATAAATAGCCGTAGATCAAAGAGAAACGTACACTACTACTAACACACATGTGCGTGTACACGCATGCATGGGCATACAGGCGCACACACAAACAACAAACATACAGCAGCTCAACGTCCTTTGGCAAAAAGTCTATGTGAATTAAGGAAGATGTGGGAAAAGAGCAATACTAGACTATTCCTCAGATACAAGGTTTATTAAGAGGTAGCTACTAAATAGCCGCTCCTTGCTATGGCTTCATCCAGAATAACATTTGACTTAAGTAGACGCACATCTTCAAGCACTCCTTAATGGGTTAGGATCAGTCAATTATAAACCCAGAGGTCTCTCTTACTGTGTGCGTACTTAGCGTGTGTATACCACAGCTGCATCCCAATAATCTAATGTCTTCCATCCTTGTGCGCAAACTGTGTTCTGCTGGGATGCAGCGTACCCTTCCTCAGTTGGAGGTGCATCATCGCACAATAGATGGATCAAAGACGTGAGGCTCAGGGTGGCTGGGGGGGGGGGGGGATGGGGAGAGAGAACAGAGGGGCAAGAAGGCGGCTCTTTCCCTGCCAGGCACCGTCTTATTTCCCCTGTGCCCAAGACCCCATCCCCCCTCTGCCCCATCTCCATACAAACAAAAAAGAATGCTGGGAAGCACATGCGCACACACACACACACAAACACACCCCTGCTGCCATGCCAGTGGGGTACAATATAACACACATGCAAAATGGTCTATTGTAAATACGCAAACATGTAAATATAGCATTATTTAGCAGTATTTGAAGTACTAGGCACACATCAGGAACACACACATATGTCCTGAAAAACACATAATTAATATACTGCACACACACATGGTTCAGTGTACATAAATAGAGGTTTGATTCCCACTTGGGCCACTCACACTAAAGATGTATGGTGATTAATAAGTTGTTTTAAATAAAAAACAACCGGCAAATGCTATTATTAAGTTTGGACCATATTTCATCAAGGCTAGACAACATTTAACCTGACTTGCACCATAGCATAAAACTGTAATAAACTACTGGTGTGTCTGTGTGTGTGTCTGCATGCTGTAAGCTAAGGTCATCTCTAAGTCAGCCAGGTTAAGGATCATCTGCTGAGCAAAGGCATCGCCATTCATCATGCACACACACACAGACACACACACACACACTTTGCCAAAGGTGTCCTTCCATCCTGATTGCAGGGTGGTCGCTGCGGTGTGGTCAATGCCACAGCCACTGTTGCTACAACAGACAGCTTTTTTGCTGTGGCAGGCTGTATTTTTATGGAGCAACTGAAAGAACGCTGACGACTCAAGAGCAGAGCTGCTTACTGTTACAGTGGAGAGAAAACACACACACACACACACACATACACACACACACAGAGGACAGGACACAGGGACAGAGGGATGGAGGAAGAGGTGAGAAGTGGCGGAGATGTGTAAAATATATGGGGAAGAGCAGAAAAGAGAAGAAAGGGAGGGAGAAAAGAGGGGAGAGACGGAGCAGAGAGAGAGGTGGTAGGATAGCAAGGTGAAGCGAGACTAGGTAGAAAAGAAGGGGGGGGGGGGGTGGGGGTGAAGGGGGGGGGCTGAAAGAATGCTGACGTCTCCAGAGCTGATTAGCGTTACAGCGGAGACATCACACCCACAGCCGAGAAAAAACGCTGAGTATGGAGGGAGGACGGAGGGGGGTGGAGGGGGTGCAAATGACAGGGGAGAAAGAAGAAGAGAAGAAAAAGAGAGGCTAGTGAGTAGGGAGGAGGAGGAGGGGGAGAGGAGGAGGAGGAGGACAGAGGTGCAGGGGAGAAGGATGGAGGATCGCCAATGAGGAGGAACAAGAAGGGAGGGAGGGCAGTGGAGGAGGAAGAGGGGGTGGGAAAGCGTTTGGGCGAAAATGCATCCTCAACACATTTGTAAGAGCTTAGCTGTTGGGTACGGAGGGGGAATGGGAGGGGGAGGGGGAGAGAGGACCAGTGAGGGAGGGAGGGAGGGAGAGAGAGAGGGATGGAGAGGGGGATTGGGGTCGAGGAGGAGAGCGAAAAAAGAAAAAAAAAACCCTGAACTCAGCAACGACCACGGCTAAAACCTCCAATTAGAAAAGTTCTGAAGTTGATCCGACGCAATAAAACTGCTGGTCCTCTCTCTCTCTGCTCTCTATCTCTCTCTCTCTCTCTCTCTCTCTCTCTCTCTCTCTCTCTCTCTCTCTCTCTCTCACACACACACACACACACACACACACACAGGAAAAGCTGCACATCCTGTCTTGTTGACAAATCAAGTCCCAGTGAAAGGATGAGAAAGAGAGTAATAGTGTGGTGGAAAAGTACTGCGGAGGAGTCACATAGGTGAACACAATGATCATGGGGCTTATAAAGATAGATTAAAGAGCACAAGAAATGGCACAAGACATATAGCACAGATCCATTCACTTCATCTAGTGCCGACGAACAGGATGATGAAGTCTGTGTGTGTGTGTGTGTGTGTGTGTTCCTGGCTCCAGACAGCGCTCTAATTAATCTTGTTTGAGAGAGAACCTTTTGCTCTGGCCTCTACCGCCGCACAGAGAGGAGTTTCTTAGAAAGAGACTTCCTATTACGCTCAACATGCACAATGCATGCACACACAGACAACAAATAACCAGATTAGGCACTTCACAACGACCCGCGGGGCCAGTGTGTGTGGGTGTACGCGAGCATAAACACGTCAGCATATAGAGATGATCAAGAATAGAACTTAAGAGCCACAAGTCATTTGCGATGCAGTGGCGAGTCCATCTTTATTGAATAATCCTCCTACCACAACAACAGCCTAACCAACTGTCTAAGAAGGAGCCTCCTCCCTCCAGCGGCTCTCTGAGCAGTAATGGAGAAAACAAAGGGTGGCAGTATATCGAGGCAGGCAGGGGAGAGCGGAGACACACAGTAGGACGCAGAGAGGACATGATGGAAAGAGACAAAGAGACAGAGTGAAACGTAGGGAGCAGGAATTAAAACCTTGGAGCGCCGCAAAACTCAATTTCTGGCTCCTGCCCTCCTCGCCTGTGTGAAAAAGGGGAGCGGTGCCCATTGATCTAGTGCGGGCCGGGGGTATTGAGGGAGCTGGTAAATAATTAACAGTGAGCACTGTGTGGTGGCTAATTGAGAATTAGGAATCAGATCAGCGATAATGGCAACCTGAGTTAGAGAGGGAACAGGTTCACAGCAGAGATATCGGGCAATGGAGAGAGAGAGAGAGAGGTGGGGGGGTGAACCAAGAGAGAGAAGACATGAGTTCGAACTGTGGAGAAAGAGTAGGAAGCTATTAACTAGGAGGTATGCAGAGCGTGAAATAAGCATGATAACACAGACAGAGCAAGAGGGGAGGAGAGGAGAAAACAGGCAAAGAGAAGGTAGAGACATGAAAACAGCATGACAGCAGAGTCTGGTGATATATATATACACACACATACATACATATATATATATATACACACACTCATATATACAGTATATATATAGATATGTATACATATCTATATATATAGATATGTATACATACACACACACACACACACACACACAGATAGAGGAGCGATCACTTTCACACTTTTCTCTGTGAGTTCAAAAAGGGTATTGTGTGCACACTGTTTAAGTGTGTGCGAGACGGTGTTTGTGTGAGTGTGTTATTAAAGGCGAGAAAAAGTCCTGGCGTCGACACGTTTTTCCCATTCCAGGTAGTAAGTCGGAGTGTGATGACAAATTTCCCAACACAAGCAAAAAAACTGCACTGTCAGGCAATTGAGCACCGGCTCCTTTTTTTTTTTTTTTTTTTTTAAATTTGTATTTCGTAAGGGCTTTTTTGGAGAGGAGAGAAACCTTGTAGGTTAATTTGGTTCTCTCCTTTTGTGTGTGTATGTGTGCGTGTATGTGTGTGTGTGTGTGTGTGTGTGAATAACTGAAACACAGAGAGCTGCAAGGGAGACAGCGATAAGTTAAACGACATGCTAGTTTATTTCCCCTAGACACTGTACATCCCAGGTCAGCAGAAAAAAAATCCTAAAAAATAATAACTTGAGAGAGAAACTTGCTCTGTTTTAGTGCAGCAGCAAAGTAAGCACAGTATGATTCTGTGGGGATGCATTCATCATTATCAGTCGCATAATGAGGAAATTTCATCGAAAACTTCTTGCCTTTGATGCCAAACATTCAAGAATGGAATGGAAAATGGAAAGCATAAACTTACTGTAGATCAAACAGGGAGAAGTGAATGACACAAACACGCAAGCACAAAGGACATAGTGTTTACATGCATTTGTGTGTGTGTAAGTGTGTGTGCACTGTGCACCTTTCCACTGTAGCAGTCTGTCTCTTTTTCTTTGAACAACTTTGTCCACAAGGGTGAGACAGACACAGAACGGGTGTGTGCAAGTGCACACTTGTGTTTAATATATGCGTATAACAGAAGAAAAAAAACGGTTCCTATCTGGCGGAGAGATTCCAGCTGTAAAGAGCAGAGAAAATAGAGATATCACAAGATCGACTTGCACAGCGTTGAAAGAAACACAAAACCAGCCCTCGCACTCTTTAACATGCGATTGCTGCCTTTTTGAGATGCAGGTTTAATCCTTAAAAAAGAAATTTGACTCCAGAGGCCAACAAGTCTTTTCCCCCCACAGCTAAATTTAGAAACATACATATTTTTGAATGTGTTTTGGTAGAGGTACCGTAAAGATGCACCTCTTTTGTTTCAGAACAAAAGTTAGAAGGTGTTTTGTTGGAGCTAGGCTTCAATGCGAACTGGGAAAATGAAAACTTGGTGATGAACTGTTGCTGCATGGAAACAAGTTCAGTGCTACAGGTGGAGGGAAAGGGCAGGCGCTAGATTTAAGGCACACACCATTTCTTATCTTTGGCATGTTCTGTTCCTTTTCTCTGCTCCTTGCATTGATCCCCGGTGATTTTATTAATATGGTTCAGAAATTCACACCACAATTCTGGGATCGTCACACTGCAGTTGAAAAATGCGGCAAGTTGGCGCATAGAGATGATGCAACTGGAAGACAACCTCTGGTATACGGATTCTCCCGTTACCACGGCATTGCATCTCTATAGCTACAAACCATTCTCAGTATCTCAACACAGCATACAAAACTAATGCATTGGTATGGTTTGTATGTGTGTCCATTTGTGTGTGTGTGTGTGGGAGAGAGTAGTCTCCTTTTACTCGAGCCATGCTCTCATCTAGGCTCAAGCCTTCTCAAAAAGCACCAAAATAAACCCTCATAGGCTGTATGGGTCCTCAGGGGCAAAACATGAGAGCCTGACCTCAAGCGGACTGATCAGAGAGAGATTATTGATACAGAAAAGCAGCTTTGTAATAGTGGTTATTGTGATCCACGAGGATCCCAGGCCAGGGGAAAGTTGGATCCTGTAATGTGAGCCACTTAAACTGAATTTCAACTTATTGTCCATCTCCTAATCCCTCTGACCTTCTTGTGTTGCGATGGGATTTATCTAGATTTTATAATTTTCCGGTTCTCAGGGAGGTTATGTAAATAAGGAAACTTGGGGGGAAAAAAACATGTGGAGAGACACACATACACACAAGTCACAAAAATACTAGGACACACACATATACACACACACACGGAAGCAGAAAAACAGTGGAGCACAGCAATGATTATGCACCAGATCTGCTTACACCATATTTCATCATTACTGTAGAGAAAAACACTCAACTATTGATCTGCCCCACTGCTTCCCTTTCTCTCTCTCACCCACTCTCTGATTCTGTTATTTCTTTCTTTTTTTTATTCCTCCACCTGACTCTCCTCCTCTTTGTTCTCATCCTCACTTCTCTCTCTCTCTCTCTCTCTCTCCCTTCTCTCTCAAGGCTCTCTTTATCCCTCTCCTGTTTTTCCCGCTCTCTCTCCAAGCTTTCAAGTTTCTTCTCAGAAATTTGCTAGCATAACATAGACTTTTCTGAAACACATCCCAGTCGTAAACAAGATCATAAGTACACAGAGAGGCTACTTAAAAATTCTCTGCCAAACACACAACTCTCTCTCTCTCTCACACACACACACACACCCACACCCATGTATATCACACATGGTTCTCAAATACAAAGTAAACAAAGTTTCTAAGTTGCAAAACTGACAACACTAATCGATAAGACGAGCCGGAGTGGAGTTCTTCTTTCCAACAGAGTAAACACCTGTCTTAGCTCAATAGTGCCTGTCCCATCCATCATACCAGACACACCTAGAGGAGGTTTTGCACAGTGTTTCATCAACTTGACCCTTGTACGTGCACACAACCAAACAAGTTTATACGAAGGCACACACACACACACACACACACACACACACACACACACACACACACACACACACACACGTCTCTGATGTGTTAGGATAGAGTTCTACTTATTAGCTAGGACTTCCTCGTGAAGAGAGGAACTTCATTTGAGCGCAGACATCGTGAAGAGATGGAAAAGAATCAACTGTCACTTGCACAAATTGCAAAATGTTGTAATTGTCAACTAACGGTAAAAACTCTTCCCATTGCTACACCTCCTTCCTAGGTTTTACATTCACATGCAGGTGCACACACACACACACACAGAGATTTGTTTTTAACCTTGGTGCTTACCCCGTTTCGCACGCACACACACACACCCCCTAGGGCTACACTAGATCTTAGCATCTTGTAGGTGTGTTTTATTTCTCCTGCTCTCTCTTCAGTATCTCTCTCTTACACACACACACACACACACACACACGACAAGGCAAAGAAACTAGCTGTGGTAAGTAACAAGTGAAAACGCCATCTGTCAAGCGAGAGCGCATTTGCTTCGCCTCAGCATTTTCAGGGGAATGCCTTGAAGACAAAAAGGTCCTTGTTCTCAATCTCTCCACAAATCCCATCTCTCATTCTTCTCCCTCTTCCTTCATCCCTTGCTCTGCGCCTTGCCGCTCCGCCACCATCAGCAAAGTTGCACACATAAGCATTGGTCAGCGTTCAATTACCGTGAACACCAGGGAAGGATGGGGAAGTACTTGACAGAGAAATGCACTTCAAGCACTGATTAAATACTGATACCAAGTATAAAAAGCTTAGCCCCTAGGTTGTGTGTGTGTGTGTGTGTGTGTGTGTGTGTGCGCTCTGTCTGAGAAAAAGAAATGGGGAAAAGGGTGTGAGAGTGTGTGTGTGTGCATGTGTGAGTGAGAGAAAGAAAGAGAAAGAGGGAGAGTAAGGGGGTTTGGGGGGGTGGGGGGGGCCCTTCTCTCCAATACTGATACAACTGTTTCATCATTATGACCCTCTATTACAGTACTTGCCAACTTGCTTACTACATACTTTTGATACACTCCGTAGAGTGCTGACTCTAACTAAAGCTGCTGATATGGAGTCATTAGGGGGTGAAGTTTCTGTTTTTCTTGAGCCCATAGAGCTTCCCTATTACTCCTCAGTGTTTAAGAGGTGCAGTGCTCATCCAGGTTGCTACTCGGCTTCAGATAATGGCCTGTCTAAAAAAGATCAATCAAAGGGCATTCGATTACAACCCATGTCTTTAAAGTGATACTTGGCTTCAGTAAAGCATTTTCTTTTTTTAGCACACACATCGCTGTGTGAGTTCATGAGCAGTCAGTTCTCATCATTAACCGTCATGGGAATTTGTTCTCCCCCTCCAGCGTTCAGACTTTTTTTTTTTCTTCCCCCATTTCTCCTTATTGATAATTACAAACAAGCCAAATGTGCCGTTTAAAATTATTCTGTGGGCATGAAACATTCTGTAGTCATGCTCACATTGCAGTAGTGGTGTTCAAAATGAAAGCAGGTGAATGAAGTCACTGCAGATACCCTGGACAGCCAGTATTGCTGCTTGACTGCTCATGAAAGTGAAACGTTTAATTCAAGTCAAATATTCCTGTAAAGTAAAAAAAAACAACTGGTTAGGCTTCTAAATAATTTGCAGCCTGATATTCATCGCCATGGGTGAACCTGAAATGCTTTTGTGCACATTTGTGATTCTCTTTTCTGCCTCAGCCTCTTTTCAACTCACTTTAACTGAAAATCTATTAGAATGAACATGAGAATGCACAGTCTCGCTAAAACAACCAAAGCTTACTGAAACAAAACAAAAAAACAAATCCAGCCTAATCACATTCTTACATACTCATTCCTTGCATGTGCTCTAATTATTCCATAAATGTGTCAACATCCACCACATGAGCAGGCCCTATTTATTTCAAAGCCGAGCCCCCCAATAAACCGAGCTCCTTCCCTCGCGCCAGACCTTTGTCCGCCTGCCGCCGGTGCCATGTTGCCATGGCTCCCTCATGCCTCCGCTCTGCTCGCGCAAACGTTAAGAAACACAACGTTGTGATGAATCAGCATCTCTGCCGTGAGCCCAGTCAGTGTAACAACCAGGCTAGCCAGAAAACAGACAGAATTGTGGGTTTATACTGACAATAAAGTAAATTAATCGTCCAGTTAAGAACCTAAGGATGATAACAGACATTTGAACTGAAGGCCTGCGGGAAGAACCCCGTTTGACACAAAGCAAATGTCATGAAATAGTCGCCCAAGCAGAGTCACCGCTGCCCTCTTAGTAACAGCCAGGCTATAGCTGTTAGATGGCTAATATTGACAGTTGCAAACAGACGAGATTGTCAGCCCGGCTGCTTATTGTTGTCGCTGGGTTAAATCATCATATATTTAGTTTTGTCACATTGAAAGTAAGCAAGCGGGTTTGGAGAGGTTGTTATCTCAGAGTCTGTAAAAAAAAACAAAAAAAACAAAAAAAAAAACCATAATATAAATGCGTTTAGCGAACAGCTGACTGGCCATCTTACCTGTCAAAGAACCAACAGACGGAGTGAATTTGTCAACGGTCGCGTCTCTGCTTCAGTTGGTCTCTGTCCACCGCTATTTGCTGGTCTTCGCTGCCGTTTCAGCACCTCGGACACTCGGGGTAGCTATGTGTTATTACCGGAATTTTTATTTGCTCTCTCCGCGGCTGTAACTTGTCTCTCTGCTTTCCCGACAGCTCCCGAGCTACTTTAACCTTTCTAGATATTTAACTAGCCGTTTAGTAGCCTCGAAACGGGGGAATCCCCGGCCATATCAACAGCCGATAAAGCCTACTTGCTCTGGAAGTCTCTACACGGGCTGCTCCCAGTAATTCCGACACATGGCTTTTTAAAGCTTGACAACAGTAGGCTACGCAACGGCAGCCCCCCTTTGTCTATGTTCTTATGAAATCCCCGGTTGGTCGGTCGGCGTGGCCGTGCGAGCGACCGACCGCTCTCGGATGAGCTTGTACGGGGCTGGCTGAAGACCGGATCGTGATGATTCAGCACTAGGAGACTACAGCCCTTTAAACGCAGCGGCGCGCCGAGTGCTTCGCCTGTGTGAATAGATGTCGCTAGTTCGGCTGAACCGGTCAGCGGAGCGGCGGCAGCGGCAGCACCGCACACCGGGACGAGCGGCGAGATGAGCGCGCCCACACTCTGTGGCGATAACGGCGTGGCAGCGGCAGTGGCAGTGGCGTGCACACTCAGCAAAACAACATCTCTATATTCAGCACTTCCACCGAGCAGATTTTTAGTTTTGATTTCGACAAACTGACTCACCAGAAGTCTAACGGCACCTTCGTCCACCGCACCTCCGAAGGTTAGGTTTACCGTGGAATGGCCGACCCGGTGTTGAGCCCCGACAGTTGAGAAATATATTTTTTCGCTCACGCCTTCTCGCAGATCCCCAGGTCTATCCACTCCTACCTCGCTTGTTTTAGTCTATGGTCGGAGGCGCCAGACGTCAAATGATGTTTGGATCACATGGTTTCATTCATGAAGGATCTACGCAACCCGAATTTAAAGGGACATGAGACGCTACTACACTGTGATTGATTGTTCATTGCGTGTTAACAGTCACCGTGGAAAGTATGATGCCCCCTCCCCCTGAGCACATTTCTGAAGTCAGACCTGACATTTGAGGCACTGAGTGAGTGTTGAGAGAGATGGAACAAAAGCCTTTAAACTATGATTTCCTATTTCCTATGATGCAGAGAGAAACTGAACATCCTGTCATCGTAATCATTGTAATAATTGTAATTGTAATCACAATATGGATAAATAAAATATGGAAATTTAGCCTAATTAGCCTACATTTGGCCGACTTGGTGTAGACCTACGTAAAATTGCCAGTCATTAACATTGGGAATTTTATAATTTTAGGAAGTTAAAAATAGGCCTACATCTTCAGGCTACCAGTGTAGTAGTAACGCGTTACTTTGTGCTTTGTAACGCTTTAGGCCTATTCAGATTACTTTTTGTGATAACTACTAGGCCAACTTATCGCGTTAGTTTAGCAGTTCTCCAATGCCAACCTGGTGCCAACATGTCTGTCTGTCTGTGAACTAGTTAGTCTAATCCGTAATCAGTTACTTTTTAAAATTAGAATGTCATTACTTGTAATTTTCTTTCATATTGTTTCATTAGGCCATTGTTAGCGTACATAGAAAAAAAGGTAAAAAAAAAAAAAAAAAAAAAAAAAAGACTTTGACTTTAACACTTGGCAGCATAAGCGATATTGCCACAGCATTTTGAAGTGGCTAATGCAAAATAAATGAGTGACTTTTAATAGAGACTCATGTTGCAAAGTTCCGATTTAGGCTGTTGTAATGTTAACGAAGTAAAGTAACTAATTAGCCTAGCCTACTTTTAAAAGCAACTTTCCCGAACACTGATCTATCTGTAAACAACTGACAAAGGCTACATACAGGCTACTAAATCAATGCATTACAACACTAAATCAAGGTAAGAAAACCGTTATCTTGGGGAAGTGGGGTTTCAATGTACCAATTCAAAAGCCTAGTTCTATGTAGTAAACAAATCTATAGGTGGCAGAGAGCAAATTTAAATAGGTGATGTGCAGTCAATACAGATCTCGCCTCAGTTTATCCATAGGAGTTGGCCTGATCCTCCCTCATATCAGATGGGAGTGTGGTGGTGTGAGCCCAGGTGCATCAGGAGAGGAGGTGTGTGTCTCCGCAGAAGAGGCTGGAGGGCAGCAGGACACATTCAGACCGAGGAACCCTCCGGACCTGGACAGTACAAGCTGGCACAAAAGGGAAGCCCGTATTGCAGACTCACCGACTGTGTGGTAACTGTCAGTGTTCCCCTTTCTGCGGCCGTTTCACCATGCAGATGGCTGCACAGGGCAGATACTGTATCAGCACTGAGATCACAGTTCTGCATCGGTCACACACACACACACACACACACACACAGAGTCATGAAAGCACAGAGGAGCACGGAAGATTGCCCACAAACACACACCGCATTTCCAGGCTAGTCTCTCTTAAGTTTTCAATTTTAGAGAGGATTAGGTGAACTGTTTGGTGGTGGTGATGGAGGGGGGGGGGGGGGACTTACATCTATTCAATCATCTTGGTTTCTGGCTCTCCTCCGGGCCTTGATACGGTATGCAAACAACCATGTTACTGCAAAGGTCAGTGATTACACTGATTGAATGGAGATGACAGGTAGCATCTGGCCTACCTGTGGATAGAAATCCCATGCTGGGCTGGAGCAAAACACACACAATCTCTCTCACACACACACACACTCCAACACACCCCACTCAGGATTATCTGCCATTGAACTGCCACCTTAGACCCGTCGCCTGTGTCAAGGTGATTGACACAGCGCCCATCCTCTTCACCTTGGGGTGAAGAGGATGGGCGGCTCAAAGCCGCCCGACCAGCGCAAGGTAACGGAAGTCTAATAATGAGAGGCAAATGGAAGTCTCTCCAGGAATGGCTAATCTTAACGGACAGCGGCAGGAGCAAGCGGAGAATAACCTTTCGGAATAAAAGAGGGATTACCAAAACACTTCAGCAGCGGGGGAAAAACCATTGCACGCACAAATAAACAGTCCAGGCGCACTGAGAGCACGCCAGCCGCAATTTAATCAAGGGACACTGGTGTGTGTATTAGTTTAACGAAAATAAACTAATCCTACAACAGCTAGAAATTGTTCAATTATAATGAGGACATGGCTCTTCACAAACTGTCACTTCTCTTCCGTCATTTTTTTACCATGCCATTATGCACCTGTGTGTTGCTTGAATAGACCTATAGGCCTATCTCATTCTGCCACAAAGTGGCCTATGCGCCTGTGTTAATCCAAAATGTAGCAGCCTGGAACGAAGGCATTGGCCTAAATATCTAATAAATACTTCGACTTTAACATGCAGTTTCCTATAACTACTGTAATTACCACACAATTTCATAACACATCCAAATGTAAGTAAGTGCACTTCTTCCCCCTGCCATCACAATAATTCAAAACCCCATTGATATCTAGCTTTTGCACTTGCAAGCAAGTGCAAAATCCCCCCGTTTCTGAACTTGTGGAGTGATAATTGTGTGCACACTTCTGCTGAAAGGAGTGGAGAACTGGAACAGAGGGCTGGATCCAGAGAGAAAACCATGATCCCACTCTCTGGTCATATGTCCTGCTGACAGAAAGCTTCTAAAATTGGACTCTGATTCCTCTTCCACCGACCAATCACAGCCCACCTCCAGGCCAGTGAGGAATAACACATTTACCTCCTTTTACATATGACATGGTCCATCTTTGAGACAGGAGAGGAGATCTTTGAAGGGGAGGAGAGGAGATCTTTGAAGGGGAAGAAACTGAAGTTATAAGACAGAGGCAGCAGCTGACAGACCAGACGAGTAAAAGGAGACTGGGAGAAGAAGAGTGGGTGAAACACTACACCCCGTCCAGCTCAGTGAGGACAAGTGGCCTTGGCTAATGCCATTTACCGTTAAGTGAGGCAGTGGAGTTGCATCTAAATGTTAATCCTGGGTCAGCTTTAAGTCACTCTCAACTGATAGGTATGTAGAGAGGGTAATCTGATATTAGGCATGTGCAAAAGGGTAATTTGATTTTAGGGCGCCATCTGCAGGCCAGGGTGCATTTGAATTCTTCATTAATTGAAGATGGAAATGTCTGCTTTACTCTCCTCCAGGGGAAACCTTTAATCACAGCTCTATACAGGAGATACAAGCCTCATATAGGAACAAACTGATGCTACAGAGACTTAGGAAACATTCAGGGGTAAAAACTTGAGTGTTGAAATATAACAGCAACCAATCAGACCCAACACAGAACATTTAGAGTCAAACCAGTATCTCATTCAATCCACTGAGGGACAAACTAGCTTTGGAACAAAACGATTTGATTCTGCACCTTTAATATTGACTTCTTTTTGACTGGCAGACCAACTCAGTAGTAGATCTGCCAAACAGAACAGTACATAACATGTAACATTATGGGCTTAGAAATATATATAGGAACTCAATACAAAATACACAATTAGGACGGACTGAACCTTTAGCTGATGTATTTTTGTTTACATCATCATCTATATGAATCAATTCTTCAACAAGTGTTTCATAGTGAATATGAATAAAGTTTTCCATTAGCACTTTCAGGTAATAGCATCACATTCCCCATTTAAGAGAAAACATTACAAGTGCCTTCATTGTAAAAGAAACATCAGAAAGTTCATGATAACAGTTTTGATTTGGGCTTTTAGACCAACAATGCTCTCCAGACTGACAAAACCAGAAAAACGGAAAGTGAAGAGAGGGACCTGAGGAAAACGCTGACATCAGAGGTGTAACAAAGCCTACAATGACATGTGAGAAATATTTCCTGGGTCACGACGTCAAAGCACAACATTGCAGAAAAGAAGGCAAATATCCATAGAGACCATATTATCTGTTTATAAAATCAAAGCCAAAAAAACCCAAAACAAACCCCCCCCAAAAAAAAAAAAACGTATCAAAATTTGTTGTTCATTCTCTATTCAGTCTTAAACCGTGTAGCACTGTTGACCAAACAAAGAAAATAATTTACCATGAGGGCTAACTGCAACAACAACAAAAAAAACAAACGGATGTTACTTGCATGAGGCTTCATCGTTTTAAAAAAAACGAAGAAAAAAAAAAACGGGAAATTAAGACGTACATTTAACACCATGATAGTATCACAGCTGCCATCTGCTGCCTGGTGTATCTCAGCATCCAGTGATGGCCCACTGGGTCATTACCATTTAACAACCCTAGATAGTCTGGAGACCAAGCAGACAGAGAACAGATTGTAAATGCACTTTTGCTCTTCAGTGTGCGTCTGAATGTGTGTATATGTGTAGCCAGCAATCCCGCATCACAACATAAGGCGATAAGTCTGTGCATTGCACCCAGAATACACCTGTGCTTGAGTGTGTGTTGTGGTGGCGACGCTCCCAGGTCCGCCGTCTGCTTTTCACTTATGTACAAATGAGTAATTTGGCATGGAGGCATCTGGATGCAATTTCAGACCACAGTCCATACTACACTTTCCAAATTGTACGGCTGCACAGCCATGTAACATTTATGCATATCCAAGCGTGTATACGTGTTTATACACTCAGTTCTGTAACGTGAACGTGTTTATGTGTGTGTGTGTGTGTGTGTGCCTGCCTCTCGGTGTACTCTCAGTTCTTCTTCTTGACCCCGGGGCTGCGCGTGTTGAAGAGGCTTAGTCCTGATTTGCCGTTGCCATTACCCACTCCACTGCCGGTGACGCCAGGCTGCTGCAGCACCTTGTCCAGCGTGGTTTTCTTAATGGCTGCTGGAGAGATGCGTTCTTGGTCCGCCAGAAACTGCAGCTCCCTGTGAAGCAAAGAGAAATGTTCTTAGATGGTTGAGTATAGATTATAGATAGATAGTAGTATAGTATAGATAGTGTAGCTCTCTGTCTAACGTTTGTGTTAGAGGAAACTTTAACTGTCCAAGACCATGTGAGAGGCATGGGTGCATTTCCTTTGTGCTCGTCTCACCGTGTCCTGATACACGAAGCCTCCACGGCATTGATCAGGAGGCTGCGGAAGCCGCCGCTCTCGAGGAAGTGCAGGGCGTGGATGGTGGCGCCCCCTGGTGAGCACACATTGTCCTTCAGCTGGCCGGGGTGCTGCTCCGAGTCCAGCAGCATCTTGGCTGCTCCCTGCAGAGAAAATGGGGAGAGAACAAGAGAGGGGAATTGGGTAAAATGACAAGAAGGAGATGGACATTTAGATGAAAGAGATTTTTTTTTTTTACTCTGATCCAGCAGAGCCATGGAGTGCTCTCCCTCTCTCGCTTTTTTTTTTGGTTAAATGGGGGTATCAAGGGTTTGGGTCAGATTTACAAATGCCCCCAACGAGATTAACAACACCCAAGAAGGTTGCATTACTTCATCCATGGGGCTTAAATTCCGGTCCATTCTAAGCAACAGAAATGCTTTTCTACGATTTGGTGTATGACTCATGAATTTCTTTGTTTTGTTTCATAACCATTCTGATTCATGTTCATCCTCTAGTCATTATAATGGGAATTGTGCATAGATGCATTGTAATGTAGAAGAGTAAATTCTGTCAGTGGAAAACAAAAAAAAGGGGAGGTAAAATACTGATGCAACGGGGCAGAAAACAAATACACAAAATTAAAATGTTCCTCCAGACAGAATATAAAACCTGGTAGGTTGACACATTAGCTGGGTTGACAAATAATAGTGACCAGAAAGCTGAGGTTGACATGACATGGAAAGGATTTCTGTGAACTGCACCGTGCAGTTCTTATCAAAGTAGGATAGATGTTGAATAGAAGTTGTACAGTTAAGTGTTATGAGCTGCTGTTACGCATTATTCCATAATTAGTTACAATCATGTCTTTGTTGTAGGTATTTCTATTTTTAGACTATTTATTAGTTAGGTTAATATTTTTCCTTTCATTATCAGTTAAACTAGAGGGAGTTTGTAATTTCATGCAGCGGCTTTTAACGGCTAGAGTAAAACGTTCTCAGTTTCACAAAATGCTATTTTATTTGACATGACCCATTTTGCATTAATCCCTTTTGTGAATTCTGGGGAATTAATGTGGATGCAGTTTTAAAAGCTTATGATAGAGAGATGACAGCATCAGAAACACTTATCAGGCAATACATTTGGTCTAATCTAGTGAAAACAAAATCTGTACCCGATTTTCCAGGTAGCATGCTAGTTTATAACAGGCTAACATAACTATGCAAGTGTAGTGCCTTTGGAGAGCGTTTTCCACAAACACAGATGAAAACCAGAGGAGACACTGAGACCAGGGGAATTTACTGCCTCCAACAAATAACAAGATCTGAAAACTTTCCTCCAGACTAGAGAGGCAAAACTCACTGCATTACACATAAAAATGAGGACTCGCACACAAAGTACTGAGCAGTAGGAACTGACTGAAGCAGCGCCGAAATTATTTCCACTAATCTATTTCAACAAATTGCCAAATTGTGATTATAACTGTGGCTACATGAAAAATTAAGCAATTTCTAACACATTATTAGTCCAGTATATTTCCCCAACTCTGAAAACACCAAATCAAACCTCCAGCCTTTTGCCAGAATTTCAAACACCTGCATAAAGCCTGCAGAAAGCAGCTACAGGATAAAAATGTAATTTTTTTTTTTTTTTTTGGCAAGCCAGTACGCCCTGGATGCTTTTAATTTTCTGGACTTCCATCATTTTTACTGAATAAAAGCCAGCAATTACCAGCTAACTCAAACTCTGGAGGGAATGAATGTGATCATACAGCAACTCAAATCCTACTGCATTTTCTGCTTCCAAAAGCACAGACTAGTGAATCAAGAAGCTTTAAAACCTGAAGAACCAGTGCAGCAAAAATGCCACACACATACGCACACACAATTAATGACAACTGACCAACAGCGCCTGAGCTCCAAGTCTGACGGCCAGTCTCCTGGGCAGGCCCATCTTCACTCCTCCGTCTGCTAGGGCATCCAGCGCTGTGAACGCCTGTAACACACACACACAGTTTTTACTTTAGGGCAACAATGCCATCATCAAATGTACAGTCAGCACACTGAGGGTGGTTATAGATAATTGGATGAGATGTGTACTAACAGATGTATAATAAACACCTAGATTTAGCACTGAAAGGAGTGTTTGAAACGCAGTTAAAGTCTACAGATTACTGGTTGCTTCGTTTTCTGACCCTTCTACCTTACTTATTACTTACTCTTCAACCTACACACTACAGCTTTGAGCACAGTAAGTTGGCACTTAGGTACTAACCTCCACTGAGTACAGAGTGACCTAACCGCCTCCTCAGAGTCAGTCATAAATGTTTGTACACAATTTCAGGTCAAGATCGAAAAAATATTTGTCTAAAGCTCTGCAGGAAGCAGACGCAGTACAGTTTTTCTTAATTCCACACCTATCTTCTACACAGGGCTTTTTTTTTTTTTTTTTTTTTTTTTAAAGGAAACCATTCAGTGACAAGAGAGTTGCAATACAGTCTCTTGTGCAACCTTTGCTGCCACTGTCACTGTTTAGTATTTCATGGCCAAAACCATAACTCTTCTACCCCCGATTCCTGGCTCGTCTGTCACATCTCCCATATTGCACCTTCTGAGAAACACGCAACTGTCAGTCACTCACGTAGGCGGGTCCACTGCCACTCAGCCCAGTGACGGCGTCGATGAGGTCCTCCTCCACCTCGGTACAGAAACCCACACTGGCCATCAGCTGCTCCAGCAACTTGCCATCCTCCACCTGGTGGAGGGAAGACGACATGTTGATAAAGAAGTTCAAAAACTCACGAAATTAGTCAAATCAGAAGGTCCATTGCAACTCTTTTGTGCATCTTTCTATCACTTTTCTTTATCTGGGATATGATTAGAATTATATACAAGCAGGAAAAAAAACATTAAAAATGTGTGATCTTCCATTAGAAACCAATAGGAGTTGTGTGTCCAAAAAACTGAAATCAAAAAACTGAAAAAACTACATCCTACACTTTCTGTGAATCATTTTTTCAGTCCCTTGACATCCCTCCATTCTTCTTTCTTTCCTTCTTTACCTCTGCATGTGTTCCCGTTGCGTAAACCGTTGCTCCCTCTCTCACCACCACTGGAGTATTCGTCATGCACCGCATCACCTTAGGAGCTTGACGGTACTGAAGCAGCTTCTGTTAAATTACAGCAGAAATGGAGCAGAATAGGAGATGAAAAAGAATAGGAATGAAGGAGAGGTGTGTGAGAGGAGACAGGATGTATCACAGTTTTCTTGGACACGTGCCAAAACAACTTAATTTAACTTGAGATATCGAGAGGGAGTGAGAAAACAAATAGGGTCATGGTTAGATGAATAACTGGGGAAAACAGAACAAGAGACGGAAGCAAGAGAGAGACAGTGAGAGAGGCCGACCTTCTCTATGGAGCTGATGGTGACTCCCGCAGCACAGGACACGATGAGATGGCGGTCCTCGATGTCTGGTCCAATCTCATCCAGAACGAAGGGGATGATGTGGGGCTTCACGGCCAGGAACAGCACATCGCTCTTATTGACCGTCTCCTTGTTACTGGTAGTCAGGTTCACCCCCATTTTCTACAGATGGCGGGAGAAAGGGAATATGGCGATGAGAGAGGGGATGTGAAGGAGAGAGGGGCAAGAAAAGTAAAGGGTGGTCGAGAAAGTATGGGGTGAGTGTGAAGAAGTGAGGGAAAAAAACAGAGATGCACATTTGTTATTAAACCAACATGCACAGATTATATGGACAACCTCGTGGACAAGCCACCGCTCGCACTCTTTTCCCACATCTGCACATTCTCAGACACACCACAGCACAAACAAGCTGTGCTTCATGCAAAAACTTGTCTTCTCACCCTCAACCCTGCCACAGTGGGCAGGTCTGTGTCTGGAGAGCTGGCGGTAATCCTCTGGGTAGCAATCACACCTGGAGAGGCAGGTGAGAGGAGGGGAAGTGAGACAAGGAATGGGAAGTCGATGAGGTGTGTGTGTGTGTGTGTGTGTGTGTGTGTGTGTGTGTGTGTGTGTGTGTGTGTGTGTGTTAGGGGTGCTGGATTCTTATCCCTCCACCCCCAACATTAACTGATGGACTCAAACCAGTATAGGAGACACTGTTCTAACTGTATGATTTGACATCAGTAAATGTTGAGTCATACAGGCAAACGAGGTCAGGTTGCACAATAAAGTTATTTGACGCACCTGCAGCCGTGAAACCCTTCACCAGCGCGTGAGCCAGTTGGCCCGCTCCGATGAATCCAACGCTCATCCTGTCAGATGATGTGGCGGCTCTGCCCTGGAAGTCACAGCCAATATAGGGCTGTTAGGGTTACAGCAGACATTCATGCATTTCAATAGGCCACACTGATGGACAAGCAAAAAACGGGGTTTCTGATAAAAACAAGACAAAGATTAGCAAAATATGAATATTCTTGCTAGCTAATGATTTTAACATTGTCCAACGTTACCTAGCTAACCGTTAAGATAGCCAGAACTAGCATAAGCGCTTTAATTGATGATGACCGGAATTTGCTAGCTAGCTGCTGACCGTCTGGTCTATCGGCTAGCTACTCTGTTAGCTACGTTTCACTGCTACAAATGAATGAGAAATACGATAACTTCATATGAGACGGGGATAGTTACCTTCTGCTAGATGTTCCAACTCGGGTCCCTTGGATATAACGACCTTGCCGCTATTCACCGGTGTTACAATGATAGAAAAACACCACTTTGTGTCAACGTGGCTTCCTCCTTCAACCCCCCACGCGCTCAACAACTGATCGACAGAGGGCTTGGCCAATCACAACAGAGACTGCCTGTGCTCATGACCAATGAAAAAGGAGATGTTAGTGCTTGGGCGGGGTTTTTCAGTTCGCCACGCCCAATTGCATCAGTCTGCTTTATAACGGCGGTGAAGGGGCGCTTCTGGGCAAAATGTAGGTCAAGTATATAAACAGTGAATTTAAGTAGGTTGTGTTTATTTTGGGTAAAGCAAGCAATGACAACATCTATTCAGACCATGGTTGGCCTGACTCATTCACAAGAGAGACACGGGGCCTTACGTGGCAGCAGAGTGATTATCTTACATTGAAATAGCAGATAATACTTGTATATACATTAGGTCTGTCTTCTGCCTCTATTTAGATAGATAGATAGATAGACAGATAGATAGACAGATAGATATAGATAGACAGATAGATAGATAGATGGATAGATAAACTTTATTATCCCACACTGGGAAATTCAGTGCAGTGAGACAATAGAGACATAGAAACACAAAACAAAATGAGATAAGACAAGATGCAGTAAAAAATAATCATAAGAACAGTCATAAAAAAAAAAAATTAATTAAAAATGTAATTGTAATATGCGTATCTATGTGCCTGATAATCAACTAACTGAGCATTAAACATAGAAATAGCTGCAGGTACAAATGGCTGTTTTGCCCTGTTGCTTCTTGTGATTGGTCCCTGGCCTGGGCCTTGGGGCAGGTAGACAAGTTCCTTGTTCAGGGGGTGGGTGGGGTCTGCTATAATTCTTTTGATTTTATCAAGTGCTCTTGTATTGAAGATGTCCGTCAGAGAGTCCATTTGGATAGATAGATAGATAGATAGATAGATAGAGAGATAGATAGATAGATTGATAGATAGATAGATAGATAGATAGATAGATAGATAGATAGATAGATAGATAGAGAGATAGAGAGATAGATAGATACTCAGGCATTTCTGTCTTCCCGGAGTTATCAGGGACTCACACAGATGAGGTGAACATTCCTACCGGTGCTGCTAGTCAAACTTGTAATGCCATAACTGATGACTTCAGAGTTATGTGGAGTGAGTCACATCGCACAGAAAAATTCCCAGGTACCCAGACCTGCCCAGGTAGGTCTCATTGATAAAACTACCCTTGTGTAAATCATGAGTTAATCTTTAATGGACACAACATGTGGAGATTCCCATATTACACTCTGCCATCATTATGTATTATGCCACAGTGTCTGTATAAACGGGACGTATAACAGTCTTGGATACATCCTGATACCTCTCTGAAACCCTTTGATCAATGTCAACATGTCCTTGTAAAAGTCTATGTAAGGATGCAGCCATTATTTATATAGGAGCAGTTTTTGCAGTATGTTAAAAACTCGTTGCCTCTCTTTGTGACTGTTTAAATTAGAGCGAATGCATCACCTTTTCACAAGGAGACAGAAAAACCCTCTGCCAGAATGCACAGTCGATATTGATAATTTTCAATGCGAATGCAGAGACGTGTGAACATGAAATCACTAAAACATTTGTAGGGACCAAAAGTGGCTTGGGGCCTTTGAGGGACCTGAATTTGAATGAAGGATTGTTATTCAAATAGCAGACTGTAAGGCCGGTGTTTTTGCTTCTCCCATTAGATTTGGCAGAATCTGAAATAAAGAAGAAAAGGATGCCGTGTGTACACTAATGAGCCATCGAATTTAAATAGGGTTTGGCTTCCTATCCCTTGGTGGTTCACTAATGCATATTCTCAAAATTAGCCGTGAACTCGGCCCACTGCCTGTCAGTTTGAAACTGAAATCTGCCCTGTTCACATTTTAATGGGATTGACCCTCCCATGTATCTGTCTGTCTCTGCCTCCCCTCATTTCCCATGCCATGCCATGCCATGCCATGCTAAAATTACACTCCACAAGAGGTGCTGTATGTCTCCTTTGAGAGACCACATTCCATTTATTTCCTCCCAGCGCTGTTGGGCAGGAATGCCGACGGAGGGCTTGTGTATGCCGCTGTCTATATATAAAGCAGAATGCATGGCCTGGGGTTGTGTTCCCAGAGCACCAGCTGTTAGGCCACTCTTCTTCAGTCAGCTGGGCACAGTGACAAAATAACACCAGTTATGTCTCTATAGGTGTCCACCATCATTCGAAATAGTCTCGTCACTTGTTTTACCTCCTCTTGTCTTTTTATTTGACAAATATCATTGGAAAAAATGGTTTAAAGTGAAGGACGCCAAATTGTAACCCATTTCCTTCTCAGAAGAAAACATGAAATGAGGAATCGGGGGAACAATATGATGATTCATTCTCGTCTGATGTCACAAAGGGCATAATAACAGTCGGGGCGCTGTGTGGGGGGGAAACTGCACAGCGTCCCCTTCCCCTTGTCTGTGGGATAATTAGCCATCGACACACAAAACTGTTGTTTTCCAAACCTAATCTTAAAGTAACGGAAAATTTCAGCATTGTATCTCTGCAACTCTGCCTCTCATTCTCTCTCTCCCTCACTCAAACAGATGCACACACACACACACACACACACACACACAAAAAGTCAATTTACCACTGACTGCCTCTGTGCTATCTATCACTCAGACTCCGCATGTGTGGTGAGGCGTGACAACACTCATTCGGTCTTTCTTTTTTTGACAAAACCCCAAGAGATTTATTAAAAATACCCAAGTGCATGAATCAGTTTTTTTTTTTTCGACAGCCAGCAAAAGCGGATCTAGGTAAAGCGTTCGCAACAATTTGTTGCTTGCAGTGATTAGGGCCCAGAGGTGTATGTGTTTGTGTGTGTGTTGTGTGTGTGTTTGACAGAAAGTGCAAGAGATAGGGATAGACAGAAAGAGAGAGAGAGAGAGAGAAGTAGCTTTGTTGAGCAAGAAGATGTGCATATTTAATGTTGCAGACAGACAGACAGACAGAAAATCTTTCCCAAGTGTTCATCAGTCTCCCTCCTACAGTCTGAGACGAGAATGAGTGAGAAAGACAGAATACCAAAGAAGTGAGAGGGAACTTAAGGCGCTGTGTGAAATGTCAGCTTCCAGTATTGTGTTAAACCAAAGACTACCAAAGGATCTTCCCCATACATAGAAACCACATGTGCAAATTGGATTAAAAATCACAATAGAACACGTAAAGGAGAGAGGCTGTAAAGTATGTTGTGTATTCTTCTCTTTCTATGAACAGGCAGTAAGCAGAGAGTGAATTCTAAGTATTAGAGTACAGAAATGCTATAAAACTCCAGCCCATATGTGGTTTGAGAGTTGGCCATGCTACAAACTATCCCACACAGTGTTGCCCAAAAACATGGGTGAACTGAAGGGGGGGGGGGGGGGGGGGGGGGGGGGGGGGGGTTGTGAAGGACTCATGGTCATTCAGCTGATTTCTGTGCAGACTGAGCCAAACCTTTGGAGAAGCACTTGGAATAATGATGGACTCAGCTATGCTCTTCAGCCACAAATGAGAGGTGAGATAGGGAAGGTCTGCCAGGAGGCAAACAAAATCATGATGCGGCCACAAATTGTGTGTTTGTGTGTATGTGTGTGTGTGTGAGAGAGAGAGAGAGAGAGAGAGAGAGAGAGAGAGTCCTTTGTCCTGAAATTAACCAAATTAATCAGAGAACACCTAGACTTTTTGGTGCCAAGTTGGCCAGAAGGTCACAGGTTCATTCACTTCCCAGACCGGACAGGAGGATATCTGCTGGATGTGCACCGGTTTGTTGGTTTATTGGTGTCCGCCAACACTAGTGGCCTTTAAGTAGGCACTAAACAACTTGCTGCTTAAAGGTTGCTAGGCTGGCTGTCAGTGTACTTTGACCTTCTTGTGGAAAAGTGAAGGGGGCTGTGTGTCCACTGGAAAAAAGCTAAATCAGTTCCTCAGTGTCAGACAAAAAAAGCTTATTTTACTTTTACTTACTTATTTAAATAATTATCTCAAACAAAATCTTTGGTTTTGGAATCAGTAATTATAACAAATGCCCAGCATTAATACTGACATTTAAATTCATGAAGGTAGACAATATAAACTCCATAAATGAGAACAACCATCATGCTAAGTGACAGACAACTGTTTCTATTACAGCATACTTACATGATAGTTGTAGATTTCCTGACATAATTATCATAATTTCAAGATCACAAACCCCAGGGCCAAAATCCAATAACTTGAGAGAAACTTGTGAGCGCTCCCAAAGCTAACATAGCAAAGAGGGGCGCAGGCATGGATTCAAACCCATTAGGTATACCAAAGATAAAGCCTTCCACACAACATTTTACAAAACAAGAGTGAAGACTGAAGCGCCACTGGGGGAAGCTGACATCACCAACATGCGCCATGAGAGATTCGTCATGACAGCAAGCCAGCAGTCTTCTGTCCCCTGACGTCCCCCCTGACGGTTATGATGGACACCTGTCCCAGCTCATCTCTGTCAGACGAGCTCCTACACTGGAGGGCTGTGTGTGTGTGTGTGTGTGTGTGTGTGTGTGTGTGTGAGCATAGCTATGTGTAAGACAGAGTCCCCCAGGGTGTGAGAAGTAAAATGAGGGCCAAACATGGAACAGCTGCTAAATGGGGAACTGCGCAGGAGCAGTGAGTCCAGGCCTTAATGGAGCTACAGATTGCTCTGTGGCACCACCGTCCTGACACTTTCACTGGCAGGTTTCTCTGGGCTCTGTCATATTCCACTGATGTTAAATCCTCCTTTGGACCTGGGACAGACTCAATATTTGGGCAGGATAAGAGGACAAGTGGAGTGAGCGCTGCCTCTAGAGGGACTGTCAGTGGAACTAATTGTGCAGGATTTATCTGAGAGGAACTGCTTTTGGAAGTAACACACACAGACACAATAGAAAAAAAATGTTACTTCAGCAACTACAATTTATTTATCGCTGCAAAAATTTCAAACTGTTTACATGAACTCCCTTGAAAATCCTCCTCAAATGTACATGCTTTTTACTTGTATTTACATATTAACTTACAAAAATTAGCATAATATTTAAAATAGCAAATCTCGAAGACACAAACAAACAATGACATTCTCCGTGGTTTTAGGCAGAATACAAGATTTGGGAACAAGAGCAGCCAACTGGTCCTGGATTGGCTACTGAGCCCCAAGGCTGTTGCTCTGCTATAGGTTGTGACACGGAGGCTTCGCAGAGACTTATTACAATACATCCTTAGTATCCACAGATGTGATAGGGGAATATTTTGATCCTGGATTAGAGACCACTGGAGAGATGAGATTCACTGAGCTGACAAAGGAGGAGAGCTGTGAGGGATGGAGGGAGGAAGCAAGGACAAGAGAAGGAGAGGGATGGAAGGAGGAAGCAAGGAGGAGAGGTAGGATGTGAGCGGTATAACATGGGAGAGAATGGGAAGGTTGGAGTAAATGAGGTAAGTGAAAATCTACAGACCTAGAGAGACAGAGGGAGAGAAAGTAAGAGGGAGAGAAAGTACAAAGCAAGAGAGAGAGACGGGGAGAGAAAGTAAGAAGCAAGAGAGAGAAAGGGAGAGAAAGTAAGAAGCAAGTGGAAGAGAGAGAGACAGAGGGAAAGTAAGAAGCAAGAGAGAGAATGAGACAGAGGGAAATAAAGTAAGAAGCAAGAGAGAAAGAGAGACAGGGGGTAAGAAGGTAAGAGGCAAGAGAGAGAGAGGGGGGGGGGGGGGGATCTCATTCAAGACATCAGACAAGCAGAAGAGAAGGGGAGAAGTCTGTACTGTTTGTTCCTGTGATGGGAGGAGATATAGCTGCTGACAGAAGAGCTCCAACCAGAGGGGATGCACTCTCCTCCTTTACCCCCCGAGGGTGGAGGGATGGTGGGGCGGAGGGTGGCTGTCTGGGGTATTACAGATTGGTGAGCGAGGGACGGTCAAAGCCCAAAGTCAGAGATTGTGTATGTGTGTGTGTGTGTGTCTGTCTGCTCAGACATGCAGTTATGCGAGAGGTCAGCAATGGTGGGTGTGTATGGCTTCATGAGGATTTGGCTGGAGATGCCAATGAGGCCTGGCTGGCTGGGTGTGGCTGCCTATTCTAGAAGGGCAAAAGGGGGTCAAGTTAAAGGGGTAGGGTGTCACCTCACCGGGGCGGGGCAGAGGGGGGAGCTGGATGGATATATTGGGATATGTTATAGTAAAAAATGCCCAGTCCACATACCACAGTCTTTAAAGATTGAAGTTGGGGTATCCTGGTGGCTCAGCTGGCTGAGGCGCATACCATGTGCAGGAACTGTGACGTCCCGGGTTCAAGTCTGGCCTGGGACCTTTGTCACGTGTCACCCCAACCCCACACCCACACACCCCTATCTCTCGCCTGTCTATCTCTACTGTCAAATAAAGGCAAAACAAATCTAAAAAAAAAGCAAACAAACAATGAAGTTGATGAATAACTTCTGCCTGCTGCAATTGCAAATTCTATGGCAGCTGGGAAGTAGCCTAATGTCCTTTATTGACTTCATCCATCCTTCAACATACTGTTCCTGTACGGTGCTACACCCGCGACCGGGCCGGTAGCTGTGAGGACACAAACCGTATTCTCTGGGAGTAGATCAGGTCCGCCACGTACAGCCCCAGGTTGACAAAGGAGAACACCGCCACCACAACCTTACTGTCCCACGGGCACTTCCCCCGGGGGCACGACGACGGTCGCCACGGGGACCCGTATTTAGTGTCAAAGCAGAACACCGGCCACACCACCGACGCGCTCAGGTAGAGCAGGACGGCCAGGAGGGTGTACACCACCACGAAGCGGTCAAAGGGCATGCAGCGCACGGTCTTGGTCCGACCGCACACGGTCAGTATGACCACCAGCGAGGTCAGGGCGAAGCACAGCGCGTACACAACGACGCAGTAGATGGTGGCGGGGTAACGGGAATACTCGCTCCCATTGGCCAGAGCTCCGAAGATGATGCAGGCCACGAAGCCCTGGACTACTTTGAGCAGGCCGGAGGCAGTAGCCATGTATCCCACCACACTCTGGCCCGGTCTGGCTCGGCACAGGACCACCTCCGCCCCGTAGGCCAGGGTGCCCGCGATGGAGCAGACGGTGACAGCGATACGGAAATCCCGGACATCGCAGCCGGCGTAGGGGCACTCGGAGCGGACGAAGTAGAGCGGGTAGACCACCGAGGCTGTCACATACCTGCGCGTGGAGACAAGAGACACATGAGGATAGATATGATGTGATAAAACCATAGAGAAGGAGATGCTGAACATTCAGGCTGTAAGTTTTCATGTGATGGGAAGGGAGAATGGTTACCACACAATTAACTACAAAACCAAACCCCGTAATTGTATCCCTGAAACCTCCTTGATTTCTCCATCACATAACATTATCCATTTAAAATAACATAGCTTTAGAAAAGTAAGGGCTAGTATCATGGATTTTTAAGGGATCTATTCATGGGCTGATTCATGAAAACATTAGTAGGCCAGGATTTTTTTTAATGCCTTTTGTGCATTGTTTACAGGGTTATTAATGAGTTATTAACAGAAAGTTCCTCTCTCCCTGAATTTTTCATTATATTAGATAGTAAGCAGTCAAAAATTAAGGGTGTGTTTAAGGGGGTTTCGATAGGGCCTCCATTAATAACTGCCATAACAAATTTTAAGTGGATTTTGCATGAATTAGGATAAGAGGTGAATTAATGTAAATTAATGTCAGTGTAAGATTATTTTAAGGGATAGAGCTAACTGTTGAATGCCACCTCTATAACGATACAGCCAAATGAGGTGCATGAGGTGTAACTGAAGCCATGCCTTACATGAGCGTTGCCAGGGCAGCAAAGGTCACCGTGAGGTTGTCCCAGGATACGGGCAGGCAGCTGTAGAGACGGGTGGCGTCCAGGAAGAACACCAGAACGGACACAGCGAAGCAGAGGCCCCACACCGCCATGCAGAACACGCCGTACGAACCACTGTAGCCGGCACTGTGAGTCACCATGGCAACCACCGCACAGCCCAGAGCCAACTGGGAGAGGCGGGCGGCACCGAGAGGCGAGCAAACTGCCCTCTTGTTGAGGTACGGGCCGGCCTGGGAATCCATAGCCGGGAGGGTGTAAGGGGATCAAGAAATCGATATTCTACTTGAAGAGGTAATGTCTGTTCTGGGTCCTCAAAGACAGCCGAAGGAGTTTAACACCAGAAGTCACGAAAACACTGAGCTCAAGTCAAGTCCCAAGTCTTAAAAGTTTAAAAGTTTGAGCTCAAGTCCAAGCCAGTTCCACAAAAGCAGAAATGAGGGGCGTCCTGGTGGATCTGTGGGCTAAGACACATACCATGTAACTCTGACGTCCTGGATTAGAGTCTGACCTGGGACTTTTGTCACATGTCATCCCCCTCTCTCTCTCTCTCTCTCTCTCTCTCTCTCAATCCCTCCTGTCTCTCTGCTGTATCAATCAAAGGCAAAAACTGACCAAAAATAATCTTTCAAAAAATCTGAATTGAGTTCTAGTCTTTTGTAGCATGTAGGCTTCTTTAATATAGTTGGCTGTGGTCACACACACTCCTAAGAGAAGTCTCAAAATCAGTCCAGTTGGCTGCCTTTACCAGACTTCTTAAGCTCTCATATAATGGTGTCTCTCTTTACTCTCTTTTACTATCTTCAACGGTTTGCTTTTCACCCCAGCAGAAAGTCACAAAACTGCTGTATCATGTTCTCAGAAACCACCACTCCCCCCACAATCAGCTCTCCCCTAATGATAAATAAATATCTCTGGCTTTCTGCCCGGTTTATGTTGAAACTTCCAGTGCTCTTGAGGAACGAGTGGCAGTATATCCGGATGGTCAGGTGTTCCTGCGTGGTATGTGAGTGTGAGTGAATGTGGGTGGGTAGGTGGGCATTGGGGGTTTGGGTGGTGTATCGTTCTGTTCTGCCGTCGCCCCCCCCTCTCCCTCCCCCCCTCCACCTCTGGGTTTTGCCCTCTCCTCCCTCCGCTGTCTTTGCGGAGTTGCCGGGGACTTTTGAGTATTTTCTGATACTCTATTTCGGTGTCGATGAATCAGAGCATGTCACAAACAAAACACGTCAAAAAAAACACAGCAGTCGCTCAAGGGGAAATCTCCCTCCTGGATCTCCGCACACGGTCTGTGAGAGCTCAAGCTGGCTGAGCAGGGCCAACACACTCACCTCTCAGCTGAGATATCACACTGAGTCATCGTTCAGTTACAAAAATACAGAGCAAACATCCAGTCTCAGTACTGAGCAACCAAGCAAAGATGGGTTGACATTCACATCCCGGGCATTACATTTGATAAAATCACTTATTCCCTTTATGAAGAGAACTTGGAGATCCTCTGAGTCCAGGTTGTTTACCAACAAGCAGTCAGTTGAGTCTTGTCTTCATGGATATGATCCGGCTCGGTCCAGCCAATTAGACGAAATGAGTAAACGGTCCGAGACAAGGTCTCCTCACCAAGCTTGTTGGATATCCGGGTGTGTGTGTGTTGCCATACACACTCTCACTGCTGAGCCATGTGGCCACATGAGTTGAAGCCACCACCACCAGCACCTCCACCCCCTCCTCAAATGTCAACTCTCCTTTTCTTACTTTCTCCCTCTGTCACACACTCTTTCTCACACACATTCTCCTTCCTCACTGTCCCTCCCTCTCTTGTGGGGAGGGGGCATTGCTGGTCAGTCAGACCAGGAAGGGAGTTATTTAGATCCTGGGGTTGGGCCATCGTCGGGTGAGGGTGTTGGGAGGATGTGAGCATGTGGCTGGGGGGGCCGGCGGGTGGGGGGGTTGGGGCATGCAGGCACATTAGAGACCCATGTGGCACAGGGCGAGAAGATGTATGGACAATAGACACACAATATGAAAACAAATTCACTAAGACAGACTGAGTGCACAGATAAGATACTGCTGTACTCTAGTGAGGTTACACTTCTGAAAGTAGTACATTTAATTAATCGTACGTAAGAGATTGCCCATAGGTGTGAGTGTTTGAGTGTAGTATGGTATATGGTGTAGTATATGATGTATATGATGTAGTATGGTATATAGCGCTGTAGTATGTATATGACATGTATATGATGGTATGTAAAACTGAGACAAGCTTGTGATAAAGTGCTATATAAATAAATAAACATGACTGACTGACATATTCAACTCCCAGGCATGTAGAAGTGAGCAGAAAGTTATTAGATATCCCAGTCCTGAATATTGACCAAACTGTATTAGGAGATGATTTACACACATGTATGTCATCACATCACTCTCTCTCTCTCTCTCTCTCACTACACACATTTCTCTATCCCATCACTTTATCCACCTATTTAGGTTTTTCAAAATGTGTCTGGAGGATCCTAGTCACCTCCCCATGCTAAATAACAGTATACCATTTAAGATAATTCCTCCTCTATGAACAACAAGAACCAACAACTCTTGAACAAGCAGCAGACCTCTTGGCCTGCACCAGCCTTGCCTCTTCAGAGGGCTTGTAGATATTTACTAAAGGTGATATTGCCATCTACAGCTGAACTTCAGAAACAGCCTGGTTTCTTTCTGTGCCAGTAGAGAGGGTGTTGCATCCAAAATAAGCACAGAGCAAATGATAAAACACCACAGCAGAGAAGAGCGTCTTAAGCACAATGAAGACATGTACAATAACAACTGTAGCAGCTCGGAGGAATTTTATCTCTCTGAAATGTCTTAGTTTTCTCAGTAGGAACTAAATAATCTCACTGCCAAATCTTAATGCTAAATAAGACACTTGCAGCAGCCTGAGTGGACAGCATCTTCTTCATATTTATTTATTTTTTTATCATTTATTTTTCCCCATGTTTCTCTGTCTACTATAATTTTGACAAATGTAAAACATGTATAGAACAGCAATGCATCAAAATAGTAGTAAGGATATCATATTATAGTCAGAGACCTATTTCTGATGTTACATTAGAAACATTATTACAATTTAAATATATATGTATATATATATGTGTGTGTGTGTGTGTGTGTGTGTGAGAATTACAAAATACGTTTTCTATCGCTAACATTGCATGACACTTCTTTCACTTCATTTGTAATTGCATACTTATGTTGATTGATCCAGACACGTTGCAATTTTATACCATTTTATATGAGATGTATTCCTCCAAATAAAATTGTATAGCAACTTATCAAGAGCGGAGCAAGTGTGGTTGGGAAATCTTACCGATGTAAACTATCAAGAGGAAACATTAGAGAGAACATTGGTAAATATGGCTTCCTTCCTCATAAATTTCTTTACTAGAAATGTATTTCTTTGCAGGGAAAAAAACCCATACTAGATCAAACCTGGACTCACTGGTGGCAACTGTCACACCTTACTGTTGCAACTCTACGCCGAAATGCAGTTTGTTATTCACTGTGGGAATGTGCAGCTACAGGATCGTTTACTGCAGCTATCGTGAGCGACATACAGGTTAATTTTAAAAAGTTTCTCTGGAGAATGCGGGCATCGATCCCGCTACCTCTCGCATGCTAAGCGAGCGCTCTACCATTTGAGCTAATTCCCCGGTAAAGGCCTGAGGAGAAAGAGCGCCTCCTTGTCCGGGACAGACGCTCCTGCTGGCCGGAGGACTTCGGCTTTCTTCGGGGCCGGTCTTGCGTGGCCATAACAGGGATTTCAGCCTACACGAGGCTACTATCCCCGTATCTGACCGCGGTTCGAGTCCCGCCTGAGGACAAACTATCACTCATTACTGAATTATTACAGATGTTGCCTGTCGCTTACAGTTTGCGGGGAGAACTCCCGATTTTAGTGTGCAATCGTTGTTTGAACATTATAAACCTTAATATTAACAGAAAACAAGGATCATCCGTTGAAGGAAGACTGGGGTTTACAATTGCAACGTAGGTAGGCTATTTAGCAGTCGCTCTTACTATCTTCATATCTTGCGACTTTCAATTAGTGCAACAGTAAAATAAGTGAACATCCTCGAGCATCAACAGTAAGTAGCCAGATAATTCAGAATGCTATGAAAACAAAAAGCGCCACAACATTAAACAAGAAAAGTAAAAACATCACTCCTATCAGCAGTTATTAAGTCAATAAGCAAGTGTGAGTATAATATTCGAATAACACGACAACAGCTAAGTAAGTTTCTAATAACGTTTAAGGATGAATTTGAGAAATACTGTAAGTCTTTGCTGGTGAAGCCACTAGAGAGCGCTATTGCAGCAGAGTGGTGCTGCAGAAGACCCTGAGGCCCCATGGCATGCACTAAAACCATGGCTTTTCACAACAGCCTTTGAATTTCCAACCCCAATGACTAAGCAGTCAGTTTTTAACATGTTGATCACTCAAAGAATATTTACTTTTTAATTGGGAATGAC
The DNA here is from genome assembly GCF_046629955.1 of Centroberyx affinis. Taxonomy (NCBI): domain Eukaryota; kingdom Metazoa; phylum Chordata; class Actinopteri; order Beryciformes; family Berycidae; genus Centroberyx; species Centroberyx affinis. The sequence goes on from NW_027279781.1 coordinate 131,589, forward strand.
TCAAATCACAATATGTTCACTGTCAGACAAAAACAAGGTTGATCTCTGTATTCCAGTAAGAAGAACCTGAGCAGACTGGGAGTTTACAACACCTTGCACCTCTGAGTGAAACTTAAAGCTCAAATTTCCCCCCCCAAAAAAAACACACACACACACACACACACCAACACACACAGCAACCAACATATTCTCCATCCTGTGTAAATGCACGCTCCCAAACCCACCGCTTTATTCCTCCATCAAAGACTCCAGGGGCAGTTGGAAGTAATTAATTTGCAGGAGAGGCAGAGAGAAAGAGAGAGGGAGAGGGAATGTGTAGTGTGTGTGTGTGTGTGTGTGTGTATGTGTATGTGCGTGTGACAAGTGGATGGAATGCACTCCTCCCTCATACACCCACAGCAACATACCCGCACAACACACACACACACACACACACACACACAGTCCTGCTCCCCTCTGTGTCCGGCCTCTTTTTGAAGTTCCTCCTGCAGCTGAGAGAGAACGAGGGGGCAGCTGGGGAGAAGGCTGAAGAACGCACTGTATGTGTGTGTGTGTGTGTGTGTGTGTGTGTGTGTGAGAGTGTGTGTGTGTGTGTGTGTGTAAAAAGATGATAGGACGTGAAAGTATGGCTGCATGTTGCTTGTTTACTATTAACTAGTCAGATAAGCTAGGGCATGTCACAGAGTCAGTGTGAGGGTCCATGAATGTGTGTGTGCCGGTTGCTTGTATCATGGTGTGTGTTGCGTTAGATCAAAGCGGTAGTCACCCATGGGTCCAGGAAGGCACCTGAAAAATGTTCAACCCCCCTCACCCCACACACACACACACACACACACACCTCCACACTGCCTGATAGCAGTGTGGCAGACAGATCAAACCTTAAACTCCATAATTTAACTGTATTCCTGTTGTTTTCCTCTTTTCCCTGAATATAGAAACATGATTTCTGTGTTGATGATCTCTTCACAGCAATTCAAAGCCTTTTAGATTTAAAGGTATAGATCTAACAGGCAAGGGCAGAGGTTGGGAGTGGAGGTTGGTGGAGGATTAAACCAGAAGCGCTACTCTTTCCTTTATAGCACTGCCAACAAATAGCTGTTCAGTGCATTTCAAGGTTTCAGCGTTGCGAGGTCGAGCCCAAGAATAACAGGTAAGAACGCTTCACAGTTTAACAGTCGAGAGCATTTTCTGTGCTTCTGAGGAGCGACGCCTTCACACAGTCTTGTCCGTCTTCACCTGCTGTTAGCAGGGAGACACCGTGGCACCGTTCCTGTGGATTGGAGGTTACAATTCTGCAGCAGTTCAAAAGAAAACCTGCAGATACCGCTATCAAAGTGTTACAAAACGGACTCTGAACTCTCTCTCTCTCTCTCTCCACCCCTCCCAGCGACCTTTTCTCTCTACAACTCCCGCTGTCATCAGACATTTAAAAAGCGCGTGAATAGCTGGAGGTTTGGAGCTGTGAACCCTTCGCCCTTTGATTAGTGTGGCAGGTGGTCAAAATTAATAATTAAAAAAAGAAGACATCTGAATCCAGGTATATCTGGATTTAGAGATGCAGACTCCAGTCTCTGGTGAAGGTTGCAAGATTCCCAAATAAGAGGAAAAGCCTGTAAAGTGTCCATTAATAGAGAACAGCCCAATAATTAAACCAGTTAAATCATTAAAAAACGGCTAAATACAATTAAAGAATTCCATTAAAACTACTAAAGGCTTGAAATGGAACAGATTTACATACCGGTATAAACTGAGGGAACACAACTGTGGCTGTGTACGTTACACTTCAGAAATGTGTGCCGTCTTTTTAGTACGTCTTTTTATTCACTTAAGTGTTATTATTTCGCCTTTATTCAGTCGATGAAACTGTCCTGAATAAAACAGTCTCTTCTGCACTCTATCCTCCCAGAAATCAGTCGGGATAAAACACGTCAATCTTCATGGCAATGAAATATTCACTATTTATTAATTCATATATCTCACATGTTTTAATTCTTGTAAAACTGTCGCGTGCAGGCTTGTTTCCATGATGGGTTAAGTCCACTGCCATCGCAAAGGTGAAGTGCTCTACGGCGTCTGCACAGCGCAGCTCGGTCTTGCGGTCGGTCCGCCCAACGACACGCAGCTGTCTCACTTCTTACCTGTGGAGGAAACAGGTGACATCAGTTAACAGGTCTGGCAAACAATACAAATTATCAGTACCATATCAAATCTTGGCATCGGTATTGATTTTAAAATAGCAAAAACATATCAAAAAGATTCAAAATGCTGAATTCTTAGAATGACAACTCTAACCTCCCTCTAGTTTCTGGGTATTGTTGTTGAGCAACGACATCAGATGTCAGAGGAACCTGCACACTGATTAGAGATCTCTGCTCTGATGATGAAGCAGTCTGCTCTAATCATTCTTGGCAATTTTGCACTTTTTGAGCAGATTTTGCGCCATCAGAGAGCTGAGATAGCAAAAACGGTTCTTTAAAAGAGACAGCAAAGAACCTTTCAAGAACAGTTTTTCTATATCAGCTCCCTGATTTTCTTTTTTGCCCCTAGCAAATAAGTGTGTCGGTTCTTCTGTTGTCTAATGTAGCTGTATGATTCTTTTGAACCTACGCAGCTGAAGAAACCAACAGCTCTTTTTAACACTTGCATCCTGCACTTTATGATAGATTTATTGACGAACTGAACAGACAGCATCTGCAAATGTAACAAAAGAAAATCATCTACTCTATCACATCATGAAATGTGCTTTCATTTAACGAGGAAAGGTATGAGAAAAGAGTATCGTTTTAGAACGAGAACTGAATCTGAAGCACTGGAACTGGAAGATGCAAATCCTGCACAACCTGCGACACTTAATGAATCCTGTCAACCCAGAATTGACATAATGCCGATCAGCGGGACGCGAGAGGGAGCGGAGAGCTGTTGTTCAAAAGATACAGAGGTTTATTGGCATGCCAGAAGGTCACCAGACGGCTGAAGGTTGGAAGTGTATCGGCTCTTATCTCGGCTCGATTCCTCCAGGACACATCAAAGCACTTTGTCCTGTCGTCTCTAATAAGACGTGCTAAACCACAGGACACCTTAACGGATGGACAAACAGTCTCGGATGGACTGTGTGAGTGTATACTGTGTGTGTGTATGTGTGTGTGTGGTGTGTGTGTTTAAGTGTCCTCTGTTAAGTTCCACACATGGAGTCTATAATTCCAGATTCAACTCCCTCCCCCCCTCCCACCCCTCTTTTTCTCTTTCTTTTAACTTTCCTCATGAAAGAGAAAGCAGCCGCAACTTTCTTAAGAGAAGCACATGGACACACACAGAGATCAGCCAGAAATAAACGTGCACAAAAACACAAACAAGAGAGAGAAAGGGAGAGATATTCTAAACAAAAAAACATCAATACGGCGACCACCAGAGC